>NC_056747.1:630445704-630600704 GCF_019279795.1 Protopterus annectens
CGAAGACTTCTAAAAAAGCTAAGTACCCCGTTGGGGACTCTTTCTTGCCTCAGCCGATGTCAGACAAAGTAAATAATTGTTTAACTTGTGGGAAACAAATACCTCATAAGGATTTCCACTCTTACTGCCTTCCTTGCTTAGGCCCAAACCACGACGTATCAGCTTGTCTAGCCTGTGCTTCCTTCAACCGACGAATGCTTAGACGTCGGTCGGAGTTTGCAGAGGAGTTTTTTGGTCCCGCTTTTGCATATAAAATGCCGTCGGAGACTCCGACTACACAATTAGCTAAAAAGCGCAAGGAAAAGGACGACACTCGCGGTCCGCGGTTTCGGCTGAAACCACGGTTAGGCCAACCGCAAGTGTCTCGGTTTCGGCTGAAACCGAGTCCTCGGTTCTTCCTTCGGCCGAAAGCTTGCCTCCGATAACCGAGGCCTCACAGAGCATGGCTGAATCTGCTACTGAAATTACTGCTACAGAAGCAGGCACCCAGGATTTGTCAGACACTATTCCTTTAGACATTTCTACCCCTGCACGTGGGGCTGCTAGACCCCCTGCTTCTATGTCTATCAAGGCCTTTTCCAGGGCTAAAGCAGCTAAATCTACTAAGGCCTTACCTGCTAAAGCTCCCTCACACAGGCCTACCTCTAGTTCCTAGATACTCAGCCTGGCTGAGGATCTTATTTCTTTGATCAGGGGATCCCAACCTCACCCAGACAGGGCCTCTCAACCTCCTCCAGATAAGAGGCCTAGGACTGAACCCCCGGAACCTGTCTCTACAGACTATTCGTCGGATGACTCAGATATTTCAGACCATCAGGAAGGCCCATATTCTCCTTATGAGGATTCTGATGCAGAAGACTCCATTCCTTCTACTTCTCCTCCTGAAGAATTTTCTTTTGGGGAAACCCTACATGCTATGAGGGAACACTTCCAATGGCAGGGCCAGGATTTTTCAGATTCAAGGAAAAGGCTAAGGACTTTTTTAGACTTACCACAGCATAGGCCTTTAGCCATTCCTCCAGTACTATCAGTTGTTGATGATGCATATAATGATGCCAGTACTGCCCCTGATTCTCTTCCTCCGGCCCCTGCCAAGCCTGACAGATATTACAGGGTCCCGGACACACACTACCACTTGTATAAGGCTACTGTTGCAGACCCAGAAACCATTTCACAGGGCCCTAAAGGTGTGGCAGCTGCCTCTGCCAAAAACCCTCTACCCTCTGAAAGGGAATCTAGAGCATTAGAGAGATGGGGTAAAAAGGTTTATACTTCTGCTACTCTTTCGGCCAGGGCCTTAAACTGTCAATTTCACATGATTCAGTACCAGGAATTTTTGTTAGACCAGCTAAATAAAAAACTGTCCTCTCCTGAACCTATAGACCGCAAGTCCCTTCAGGATTTGGTACATAACTCTCAGCAGGTCAGTAATCATTTCTTAAAATGTGGCTATGATGCACTGGAGGCTTCCTTTAGATCAGCTATGACTGGAGCAGTGATTCGAAGGCATGCCTGGTTAAAAGAACAATCCTTACCAGACCATGTTAAGTCAAAACTCCTAGATGCTCCTATGGAGAAACAAAGTTTGTTTGGCTCCCCTGCACAGGAGGTTCTAAAGAAAGTGGAAGAAAAAGCAAAATCTGTCCAAACAGTCAAGGATTTCTTACAGGTCCAACCTCCGAGGTTTAGCAGAAATTGGCCTTCGAAGAATTGGTCCTTTCCAGACACCTCCAGAGCACAGAGAGGCAGAAATAGACGCCCAAGAGGCAGAGGTCAATCTAGGGGTGCCTACAGGGGACGTCAGTGGCAACCTGCCAACCAGAGAAGTGCTGCCACAGATTCAACTACAACCACTTCCACAGGACAGACACAATGACTTGGCTCTGGTTCCACCTACCAGGGAACAACTGGAAGCACCCTTGGGCGGAAAGCTAGCCTTATTTTCCGACAACTGGCATTGCATTACAGGAGACAAATGGACTTTACAAACAATAGACAAGGGCTACCGGTTTCACTTCCACACTCTACCAAAAAAGAGAGGAATGCCAAACCTACCACCAAGCCAAAAAACAGAGGCTGAAAGACAAATCAACAACCTACTAAGGATGAGAGCTATAGAAAAGGTACCACCTATGGAACAAGGCCAAGGATTTTACTCCAGGCTTTTCCTTGTACCAAGAAAAGAAAATCAATGGAGACCTATTCTCGACTTGTCCGCACTGAACACATACCTCATTGTTCCAAAATTCAAAATGCTGACCCTCCAGCAACTTCTTCCCATGCTGGGCAAGGAGTCTTGGCTGGTGACTCTAGATCTCAAGGAGGCATACCTGCACGTCCCTATACGACCAGATTGCAGAAGACACCTCAGATTTCTTGCAGGATCAGAGCATTATCAATTCTCAGCATTGCCCTTTGGCTTATCTACTGTGCCCAGAGTATTCACGAAATGCCTGGCATCATTAATTGCTCATTGCAGGCTTCAGGGAATTCAAATTTACCCATACCTGGACGACTGCCTAATACAAGCGGACAACAAGACAAAATTAACAAAAGATTTGGAAAATGTCATACAACTGTTGCAAGCCTTGGGAAACACAGTCAACATTCAAAAGTCAAGACTAGTACCATCCCAAAGGATAACATTTTTGGGTGCAGAACTGGATACATCAACTCAGATGGCTTTTCTCACAGAAGAAAAACAAAAGCAACTACCAGTCTATTTCATGACATTAACAACACAAACTCAGCTTTCTGCAAGGAAAGTCCTGCAAGCCCTGGGTTACATGGCATCCTGCATAATATTGGTTCCGCATGCCAGGCTGCATATGAGAAAGTTGCAATGGTACCTAAGGAATGTATGGTCTCAACACAAGCACAGTCTAGAAGCCCAGATTCCAATAATTCCATGCCTGAAACAAGAATTCCTGTGGTGGGCTCAGGCCTGTCAGATGAACAGAGGATTGCCTTTCCACAAACCACATCCAAGCCAGACCATCACCACGGACGCCTCAGACCTAGGCTGGGGGGCACACATGGTAGACAAGTGTATACAAGGCCTATGGACCCAAGACCAGCTGAATCTACACATAAATCTAAAGGAGATGCTGGCAGTGAAACATGCAATCCAGGCATTCAGACCACTCCTTCAACAAGGTCACCTGCTGATAAGGACGGACAATACCACAGTCATGTGGTACATCAACAAACAGGGAGGTACACACTCATATCCTCTATGCCGGATGGCAATGGACCTGTGGAATTTGGCCCTGAATCTCAACATTCAACTACAGGCCAGATTTGTACCAGGAAAAGACAATTCTCTAGCAGACACCTTAAGCAGAACTACCATGGATGCTCACGAATGGATGCTGCATCCAGATATTTTCAAAACCATAACAAAGAAATGGGGAATGCCAGAGATAGACCTGTTTGCCTCCCCACACAACCACCAATTGAAGAAATTCTGCACAAGAGCATACCACCCACTTGCCTGGAGGGTGGACTCCCTTTCCTTCAGCTGGAAAAACCTGACAGCATATGCATTTCCACCTCTTCCTTTGATGTACAAAGTCCTACTGAAGATCAGAGAGGATCAGCCAAGGGTAATCCTGATAGCTCCAGACTGGCCAAGGCAACATTGGTACCCGCTACTGAGAAGCATGTCTCGGACACACTCATGGCCTCTACTTCTATGTCCCTTACTTCTAACACAGAACAACTACAAGATCCTGCATCCATACTTGAAAACACTGCAGCTAGCTGCTTGGAATATTGCATAAAACAAAATAAACCAGATTTATCTCAGAGGGTTAAGGACATTATCCTGGAGGCACACAGACCCTCCACAAGGAAAACTTATTCAGCCAAATGGAAAAGATACCTCATTTGGAGTGCAGCAAAGGGAGAAAATGTCTCATTGGCAAACATAGCACACATCCTGGAATACTTAGCAGAACTGTTCCACAATGGCCTGTCCTACTCCTCCATTAAGATTCATGCATCAGCAATTTCAGCAGAATACAACATGGATCCTCCTGTCTTCTCTCATCCTCTACTCAGGCAGTTCTTGAGAGGAATCAAAAATGTAAAGCCTCCAAGGAAACCACCTTTACCTACATGGGATCTCAACTTTGTGCTGGAAAAGTTAACACTTCCCCCTTTTGAACCAGCAGCAACAGCAGACTTACAGTTCTTATCTTGGAAAACTGCTTTCCTGCTAGCAATCACTTCAGCAAGAAGGGTATCTGAGTTACAGGCATTAATGGCA
Source organism: Protopterus annectens (assembly GCF_019279795.1). Taxonomy (NCBI): domain Eukaryota; kingdom Metazoa; phylum Chordata; order Ceratodontiformes; family Protopteridae; genus Protopterus; species Protopterus annectens. The sequence goes on from NC_056747.1 coordinate 630,449,975, forward strand.
GTACAGCCCTTCCTTATCTTCCATCAGGATAGAGTGTCTCTGAGAACTAATCCTACGTTTATGCCAAAAGTGGTCTCCAGAGTATCATTGAACCAAGCGATTCATTTACCTACATTCTTCCCCAACCCACAGAACAGGGGGGAAAGACTACTACATACCTTGGATGTGCACAGACAATTACGCTACTATCTGGACAGAACTAAGACCAACAGAAAAACTGACCAGCTTCTGGTAGCATATGCAACAGGAGTGCAAGGAAAAGCAATTTCAAAACAGACAGTCTCAAAATGGATAGGAAATTGCATTAGATTTTGCTACTCTTTTCATGGAAAGACAACTCCTGAAAATATCAGGCCTCACTCCACAAGAGCTACAGCCACCACTACAGCTTTCCTACGAGGAGTGGCTACCAAAGACATTTTAGAAGCTGCTACTTGGAGCTCCGTGCATACATTTGCCAAGCATTATAATCTTCCTTTATACTCCAGATCCCGAGCAGGTTTTGCAAGGGATCTTAACTACACCATCTTTATCTTAGTGCCTCCTCCCCCAGTTTGGCTATGGTATTCTACCCATATGTTAGGACTGCAGATGCATCCTTGAAGGACATAGTACAGTTTTGTACCTACCATAAATGTAGATGTCCGATAGGTATGCATCTGCAGTCAGGATTACCCACCCTCCTTCCCCTCTGTGGTATTCCTAGGGTACTTACCCCTCTTTTAGCTAGCTGGGGGAATCTATTATGGTGTATTTGTTTGTATATATGTATATATATATTTTTTGCTCTCTACTGTTTGGAATTATTTGCATTTATCCAAATTTAGCCTTCCTAGAGGGCACCTGGCATCTGGGGCAAGAAACACTGAGGAAAATGGCGTTGGCTGATGCCTTTATACCCCAGCAGCTGTGACGTCGGGTGAAGTGCGACATCAGCCGAGGCCAGACCCAGACTTTGGAATCCGGCCGACCGAAGGGCTGCCTGAGGCAGGACAACCCATATGTTAGGACTGCAGATGCATACCTATCGGACATCTACATTTATGGTAGGTACAAAACTGTACTATCCTTGCTTTGTAGAAATACAAGTTTACACAACAAATATTAGGGCCAGTTTTAATCTTCTTCCCTCCACAAGTCTAGGTGCTCTGTAGTTTTCCCTGTGTACTTTTTTCATCTTAGGTTCATAGGTTCATAGGTGTGTACTAGGCTAACGGCCCTGGAGCCTATATAAGCCTAGCCCAACAAGATTCCCTGGCATCATGCCATGCAAAAAAGCACAAAATTAATATGAATGAAAGAAATTAAATTAAAAACAGCTACTTTTTCAGTTAAACAGAAATTCGAGAAAGAGATGACATGAAAGGATAAAATTAAAGTGTTATTACAAATATGCTAATTCTCAAAAGCAGTATACATTCAGCTAGGATCACTGTTACAGAATTCAGTGATGGTATTCCCCTTGGCTTCTCTTGTAAGAATATTTAACATGTATTTTTCTGAACTGACTTTGTCTATTTCATCTTTTAATTGCACATTGAGCACGACTAGTTATGATGCAGAGGACTCCATCTGCTCTGTTACGTACACAGATTCAATTATTTAATGCTTTAGTTTTAATTCAAGAATTTACAATTCTGAGTGCAAGCTGTCCACTGTGGTCTTTATTCACATGGTGAGTAGGGTAGATAAAAATATTAAATATATTAAATTCTGTTCACTTTGATTATTTTTAAGGAATCATTGTCATATAGCTGCTCAGACCTCTTTTCTAATTCCATAAGTGTAAATCTAGTCTCTGAGATGTATTCAGCCTGCTAGAGCTCCCTTCTACCAAAAACAAGAAATATAAAAAGAACTAACAATATTTAAGAAAACTCTTTTAAGTGCTAGTTTACAAAAGAATCCATCTGTTTCTGCTTTATAGATAAAGGGTGAAACAATTCCTACAACTAATATAATCTCTGAACCACCACAACCTTCAATTGCAAACTCGCCAGAATTACTTCATTATTCTCTGCAAGTTAATACTTAATATATGTATTGCATTTTATCTACTGGGATAGAGCACAGAATAAATTTGACAATTTGGAGGCTCAGCCTAGGTTACGTACATAGTAACAACAGTAAAGTAAAATTAAAAGTATAACTATTTTATACAGCATAGTGACATCATGTAAACTAGATGTAAAAAAAAAGTTTTAAAAAGAAGTAGAGTCAGGAGTATACAGCGGATAATACATGTGTTATAGGTGTGGAAAATGTGGTCCAGCCAAAAGAACAGACATTGTATATACAATTATGGTCTGAAGTTTTAGCAGTGAAGTGAGTAGAAATTGTAGAATATTAAAGGCTGCAGTGTAAGAGCTACTAACAAGAGAAGTAGATAGTATATAAGAGTAAGGAATGGATATGGAAGATGGCAAAGCAGTTGATGTGCACCAGATCAGTACATATTTGGACAGGATTAATATCTAGCTAATCCACGTAGGCCTGAGGTCCAGCTAATACAAGTAAAGTTATGTTGTCCGATGGTTACAGTCCAGATGCAGTATAACAGTCAAGTATCTATGTGCTGTGATTAATAGTAGCATGATGAGAAAACATGAAAAAATACCAAGGGTTCAAGAACTAAGGCACTTTTAATAATAGGTCAGCGTTTTAGGGAACCTACATTATTTTTTTTTTCAAACACCTTTATTGAATTATCTCTTGTGACATAAGCAAATTTATTCATATAAATGTAGCCAAACTATATTAACATAAACATTATGCTTCACATGTATTGCTATATATCATATAACCTATGCAGTATTATATAAATTATTCAGTTCCTGCCTTTTTTGTTTTTTAAACAAGAAACATCTTTATTAAACCATCACTTACTACATAGGCAATCATACATTTATATAAATGAAAATGAACCACTTCAACACAATCCTAGAATCAAGCATTTTACATCACAAACCATACTTACACACTTCCAGTTGTAGACATTATACATCACTTATAATCTACCCAATCTTTCTCACTCAAGCATTACATAGCTTATTTAAGTCCTCATTCCTCCCTTGTATGTATTGTTCCCACAATTCCCATATTTTCCTATGTAGTTTACTTCTATCATTTTCCAAAGGTCTCATTTCCAGTTATCTTATTTCTGTTACTATATTCACTCCTTCCAGTATAGTTGGTTTAGATTTTGAATTCCATTTTCTAGTAACTGCTTTTTTTGGCAGTCACCATTATTAGACACAGCAAGGGCTTATCATGTCTAGGCTGTTCCGATTCTGTATCATAGCTCAGAAAAATCATGTCCCTCGTCAGACCAATCTGCCCACCCACAGTGGCGGCTGGTGACTTCAAATCACAGGGGGGCTGCAGGAGACAGCTGAATGGGTGGGGTCAAGGGGAGGGGGTGTGGTCAACCAGAAAGGGGAGGAGCTATGCACAAAAAACTAACTTTAATTAAATATGCTGCCCTGGGTGGCAAACCATCATTATGAAAGTCCAATCAAGACAAAAATAAGTGCAGAAGAATAAAAATATTTCAATGCATTGGCTGCATGACAGCTTACTTAATATCTAGATGGAAACAAAAGGTTGTGAGGCATGAAAAAATAAATTACTTTTTAAATACATTACTGGAATGCCAGTCAAAATCAAGTATAAGAAAAACCAGAAGCACTCAACTCAAACCACTTCTCCTTGCACTGCAGTCCTAATTATAATATATTCAGCTTTATTAAAGTACCAAGTAACATGCTGAAAGTAGAAATCTATGTGATGCCCCCACTTGTAAAAATGTTTCTTATCCAAAAAGACCTGCTGCCTGACAACTTGTTTCATGGGGAAAACATGATAAAAGTAAAAATGAAAAGCAAACAAGAAACAAGCTCAAGATACATTGCTTAAAGGATTACTGTACAGGTTATGGACCACACATGATTGGCATTCTGTTTAGTTTACGGTAAAGTCTGTAGAGATGACTGGAAGTCTCCAACAAGTGTAATGAGCTTTTTAAAATAATGGAATCCTGTCCTTTAATACCCAAGGCTTATACATTATCTAGTCAAGTATTCTCTGCATGGCAACAACAGAAAGGCTTTCAATGTTGGCAATTCTTTAACAGTATGCTTATTAAAGCTTACTTGCATCTTACGATCTCAGACAAGCTTACCTTATGGTCATTAAAGCATTGCTACTTAAAACACAGAGCAACAGGCACTTTGAGTAATAAGCATAAATCAACAGTACAAAAATATGACAGAAACCAGACCATTCTGCAAAATCAAGGACAGATGAAAAGCCACTGTAGTACTTATGCAGTGTGTCCTCCCCATCCAAGGTAGATACAACTACTCCTTGCCTTGCTTGGACACATCCAGAGTCACTACATGGGGGAGTGGGGTGCAACAAGCATGTCACAATTTGAAATCTCTCTGGCTGACTGTGATGGCCCTGACACATTTGTCATACTTCTCAACCTCAAGAGCAAGAAATCTGGACAAAGCCATACACAGAAGTGGGACAAAGGCCCAACAATAAGGACAAATGTTAAGTTGTCTATCTCGCCTTCATTCTTGCTGGATGGGTTCGGAGCCGACCTCGGCTCCGACTCGGCCACTCTAAAAGCTCGAGAGTTGGTTCCACCGGCTCGAGGCTCCCCTTATATCCCACAATGCTAGGCGTGAGTTACCTCAGATCTCGTTTGCCGCTACAGCGATCGAGGTGTGTTTTCTACCGGCTCCAGGTTAGTGAAAGTTAGACTAGTTTAAATTCTTTAGACTTAAGCTAGCTTAGTGTATTTTTCTTTCCCCTTAGTGTAGTGGATATTATCCCTTCTACCTTTTATCCAGCCCCCTTTTTTTCTAAAGAACTTATAGTTCTTCCCTAAGGCCTTCGGGCCCTTCCTTCCCTATCCTTAGGGTGTGTATGTGTTTGATTAGGGAGTTTTAACTTAACTTACCTTTAGTTTAAATAATTCCCTTTGAACCCCTATCAGTGTAATCTGTGTGTGTGTGTTTTCTGTGTGTGATTACACTTCGGTTCCTTGAGTATGTCCAAGGATACAAAGGTCTCAGGCTTCAAGAAGTGTGACTCGTGCTGTCAGAAAATGTCTCTGACAGACGGTCACACTTCTTGTGTGTATTGCCTGGGACCTTTACACCTGCAGGACTCTTGTGCTGTATGCCATGGCTTCAGCCCTAGAGTCCTGCAGGAGAGAAAAAATAAACTCATTTTGAGGGGTTTGATTAAGCCTGAAGGTTCCCTTTCTGTGTCATCGGGGAAACCTTCTAAGGCTTCTAAGACCTCGGTTCCAGCTTCAGAGTCGAGGGCTAAGGCTTCGAAGCCTACTGCTTCATCGGCTCTGGCTGGAGCCAATGAGTCTTTGACTGCAGTATCTGTGGTTTCCTCGGCTCCGGCCGGAGCCGAGGCATTAGAGATTCCTGGGTCGGCTCCGATCAGACCATCGGAGCCGACATCTAGAAAGAGATCGAGGTCACCGTCCCTTGGCTCCGTTCATTCGGCTCCAGCATCTCCCCTGCTGTCTGAACGGAGCCACAGATCTCACTCCTCCAGGTCATCGAGGCTGTCAGATCACGACCTCCAGAGGGTAGTGAGTAGACTTTTGAAGTCCAAGGCACTGGCCCAAATGCTCCAGAGTCCGACTCATCAGTCGATGCCTCAACTTGTTCCAATAAATATTCCTCCTCCGACTCCTTTGAGCTCGGAGCCGGGGCGCCTCGGGACCGAGACTGTGGTAGCGTCGGAGCCGATACAATTGTCTTCGCTCCGCCATCGCTCCGATTTCTTCTTTGAAGAATCTCGGCCGGGCTTCCTCGTCGGCTCGAGGGGTGAGTGGCATCGGACCCTTGTCCGACCCCTCTCCTCTCGGTGCTTCGGCGCTGGTGAGTTCGGCTCCGACATCGGCCTCAGAGCCATCTCTGTCAGTGCCGAGGAGGTTCCCAGCTTCGGAGCGGGACCTCTGGCTCTGCCGGACAGGGGTGCGTTCGAGGTCATGCGGTGTGTGTTGGAACCTTGTTCAACTCCACAGTCGGCTCCGTCCGCCCCTCCCTCTTCGGTGCCTTTGGTTATGTCGACTCACTCCCTCATCCCAGACCGCAGAGAGCCAGCTCCTCAAGAATCCCCTGTGGGATCTCATCCTCTTCGAGGCCTCCTCTCAATTGGCAGGGGAGCCCCCCAGGAAGAGAAAGTGTAAGAGGAAGCACATAGACTCACCTGAGTCTGTCACCTCTGACACAGATTTAGAGGATTCTGAGGGTTCCCCGTTCCCCTTCTGAAGATGTCTCTTTCGCAGACATTCTAGAGATCCTGAAGCAGATGGGAAATTGGCCAGCCCTTAACCCTTCGGAGGATGAATCTGTGTATCTTGAGGCGTTTGGCTCTCGCCCTTCCACCTCCTGGGTGCCCCCTTGATCCCCTCATGCAGGTGGTTGCAAAGAAGGCCTGGACGGCTCCTGATTCAGTGGACCCTACCCCCAGGAGACCTTCCAAATTTATAACAGCACCAACTGACAAGCAATTTCTCACAAAAGGTGTTTCTGTGGATGCTATGGTGGTAGCTGCTGCCACCAAGAAGGAACTAGCTGATCCTTCAGTGCCTGTTCATCCCCCTAACAAAGAATCTAGGTCTATGGACAGGTACGGGAAGCGGATGTTCTCGTCAGCGACCTTTGCTATGTGTTCGCTGAACTACCTATGCCATTTTACTCGTCTTCAAAGAGACTTGATCAAAGAAGCGAGTGACATGTTGAAGGATCCTATGGCTGCGGGTTTTCAAGACAAGATGAACACTCAGCTGGCTACCCTGAACTCCATAGCTAACTCCTCCATGCGCCTCCTTTCTTATGCGGCTGATGGAGCGAGCAGGGCCGCAGGGACAGGTGTGGCCTTACGCAGGCATGCCTGGATGCGGCTATGCAACTTTATGCGGACCCCTTTAAAACGCGTCTCACTAATTCCCGTTTGATGGATCATCTCTCTTTGGTCCTCAAGTGAAAGAAACCTTGACTAGGTGCGAGACGGATGGCAAAACTCTCTGCCGTCAGTCCGTTTTCTACTCCTTCTAGACCTTACCCCAAAGGCCAGAAAAATGGAAAAATGTGGTTCCGCAAACAATCACAAGGGAATTTGCCTGACGACAGAGTCGGTTCCCATCCAGAGGCAGAGGAGGGAACAATAATGGTAGACGCCGCCCCAGAGGCAGAGGGGTCCAGAATCAGGGCAATCGAGAAACCTTTTCCGATAAGCCCTTTCAGCATCCCTGAGGTGTTGCCCGACTGTCCACCTTCGAGGCAGTCGGGAAGATTGTCACTGTACCCAGAAGCCTGGCTATCCCTGACTCAAGACAAGTGGGTACAGTCCATCATTTCGAAGGCTATTCCATTCCCTTCTCGCATTCCAAACCAATCAAAAATCCCTTCCAGATGTTCCACCGCTCAAAGGGATCTTGCAGCTTTGGAAATTTCAAAGCTGCTTGCAAAAGAGCAATTCAGCCAGTTCCAGCAGACCAGCAAGGATCCGGAATCTACTCCAGGTTCTTTTTAGTTCCAAAGAAAACAGGGGACTGGAGACCAATTTTGGATCTCAGTATCTTGAACAAGTCAGTCAAGAAAACAAGATTTCGGATGGTCACGCTGCAGTCCATCCTTCCCTATTGGGAAAGGGAAACTGGATGTGCTCTATAGACCTTCAGGATGCGTACTATCACATAAAACTGAACAGACGCTCCAGAAGATTCCTCCGCTTCAGGCTGGGAACCAGTCATTTTCAATTCAGGGCCCTGCCCTTTGGTCTCACCACTGCCCCCCGGGTGTTTACCAAATGCATGGCAGTGGTAGCTTCTCACCTGAGACGTCAAGGATTCCAGGTGTTTCCATATTTGGACGACTGGCTCCTCACAGCTCCCACCAAGCATCTTCTTCTAATGGCCAGGGACTACACCTTCGTGATTTGTCAAAATTTAGGCATTTCAATAAATTGCGAAAAATCTGTTTTGTCGCCTTGTCGTACTATTACCTTCATAGGCGCAAATGTAGACACAGTCAACATGTCTGCGAGACTAACAGATCAGAGAACAACAGACATACGCAAACTGGTCTCGCTCCTCTTCAGCAGCAACAGAATCAAAGCCAGGTTAGTTCTGAAAGTGTTGGGGATTATGGCGGCTGCCATACCTCTGCTTCCATTAGCCAGATTCCACATGAGAATCCTTCAATGGATGCTCTTCACGCAATGGTCATACCAGCAACTTCCGATGTCCCACACCATTATGATTACGCAAACATGCAGAAATCATCTTCTGTGGTGGATGTCTTCCCTCAGCTCTTATTGGGAAGACCCTTTGTTCCTTCCCCTCCGGTTGCTACTCTGACAACGGACGCCTCCCTGATCGGGTGGGGGGGCATTATCAGGGCAGAACTGTCCAGGGCACATGGCAACCAGACGAATGCCACTTGCACATAAATGTTCTAGAGATGAGAGCAGTGCTTTTAGCGTTGCAAGCCCTTCAAGACTCTCTTCCCTTGGGAACGATAGCAATCCAGACGGACAATATGTCTGTAGTGTGGTATATCAACAAACAAGGCGGAACCAGGTCCTACCCCCTGTGTCGAGAAGCACTCAGATTGTGGCAATGGGCGATTTCTTCTCAGCGGTTTCTGATAGCAACGCACATCCCCGGGAAGTCCAATCAAATCGCGGACAAGTTGAGTAGAGCTATCCTCATGCCTCACTAGTGGTCTCTGAAAGACTCTGTTGTGAGAGAAATTTTTCTCAAGTGGGGTCAGCCTTGCTGCGACCTTTTTGCTACTCCCCAAAACAGCAAGTGCAGAGATTATTTCACCCTATTCCCTTTACCAGGCCAGCCCAGCAGAGATGCTCTAGTCCAAGTTTGGCCCCGGGGACTTCTGTATGCATTTCCTCCCTTCCCACTAATCTCTCAAGTGATACAGAAAGCTATCGCTCAGAAGGCCTCGTTGATCCTCATTGCTCCTTACTGGCCTCAACAGGTTTGGTTCCCCTTTCTACATCATTTTCTGTTGGAGCGACCTTGGCATCTGAACCTAGTTCCAGATCTTTTGATCCATCAGTCGGGTCAGTTTCATCGCTCCCTTCCCTCTCTGAACCTCACTGCTTGGTTCCTCCAATTCCAACCTTAGCCAGGCTTCCTCAAATATCTCACTCTGTTCGAGATATTTTGATAGCTTCCCATAAATCTTCCACTCGAAAGATTTATTTGAGTAAGTGGAAACGTTTACCTATTGGGCTCAAGGAAGGGACATAGATCCTTTCACTGCTTCCATCCAAATGGTCCTTGATTTTCTAGCTGAACTCTTCCATGCAGGTTCATCTCCTTCTACTCTTAAAGTTCAATTGGCAGCTATTTCTAACTTTCATGTGGGCATTTCAGAGTCTGCCATAATGTCCCACAAGCTTTGCAAAGCCTTTTGAAAGGAGTTTTTCTACTCAGACCTCCTATAAGAAATCCTCCTCCTCCTTGGGACCTAAATTTAGTTCTTAGTTCTTTGATTCTTCCCCCTTTCGAACCTGCAGCCTCCTGTTCTTTAAAATTGCTATCATGGAAGACTCTCTTTCTGATAGCTATTACTTCAGCTAGAAGAGTTTCAGAACTTCATGCACTCAGCTGTCGACCTCCTTATCTGTTGTTCCATAAGGACAGGGTATCTTCTGAACCAACCCGTCCTTTTTACCTAAGATAGCCTCAAGGCCTAACCTAAATCAAAGCATTGACCTCCTGTGTTTTTTCCAGAATATTCTAATAGGTCTGAACAAAATTGCATTGGCTAGATGTTCATAGTCAGTTAAGGTACTATTTGGATAGAACCAAACAATTCAGAAAATCTGACCAGCTGTTTGTCTCTTATGCAGAAGGCAGAAAGGGACTTTCAGTTTCAAAGGTATCATTATCTAGATGGCTAACATCTCTGATTTCCCTTGTTTATGAAATTAGACACCAAAAGCTGCCTAACAAACCTAAAGCCCATTCCACCAGAGCTTTGGCTACTTCTGTAGCCTTCCAAGACAGACTGCCTATTGACACCATTTGTGCAGCGGCTACTTGGGCTACTCCTCACACTTTCATTTCTCATTATAAGTTGGATTTAGCTTCTAGGCATAGAGCTAACTTTGGTTCCACTGTTCTCAAGAGTCTGTTCCGTTAGGCCACCCGGGACAAGGTGCTAGGGACGGTCCCATCCAGCAAGAATGAAGGCGAGATAGACAACTTAACATATAGAAGTTATGTTCTTACCATAACGCTCCATGTTAGTTGTCTTCTTCTCGCCTTCTTCTTATGCCCCACCCTCCTTCCCCTGGCCTGGACAGACCTAGAGGAGTTTTGATTGTGACCTCTCTTTCTACCACCTCTTTACTTTAGGTATATGCTGCTGTGCATATTTTCCTGGATCAGGATGTAGGTCACCCTTCTCTTCTCCCTGGTTTATAGAGGTGGACTTTGTTTATAGTTATTCTGTTACTATTATAAGCTGGGCCTAGCTTACAAACGAGATCTGAGGTAACTCACGCCTAGCATTGTGGGATATAAGGGGAGCCTCGAGCCGGTGGAACCAACTCTCGAGCTTTTAGAGTGGCAGTGGGCCGAGGTCGGCTCCGAACCCATCCAGCAAGAAGAAGGCGAGAAGAAGACAACTAACATGGAACGTTATGGTAAGAACATAACTTCTATTTTTTAAATATTGCTCTAATAAACTTAGAAAGATAATAGAATAGGTCTTGCATTAGTATGAATTTTCTGAAGGGTATAAAATCTGAAACTCAAATGTCTGTCATTTTCTAACTTCAGTCTTTAGTGATTTGTTACTAATTTGCCAAAAAACACAATTTTATGAAAAATGGACAAAAATGTGATGCAAAAATATAAAATAGACACACAATACAGCTGCTACCTGTCAAAGAAGGGACACTTTAATATTAGTACTGCTACCTTGAGCAGCTGACAAAATATAAAAGAATCTACATGCATTTCAAGTAATCTATAACTTTGATTATTACAGTTATTTCTTAATTGTAAACCCTCCATGTTTTCTTCCAAAATTGCTATTTTATGGAGGGATTATAAGGGGAAGAGCAACATTTTGAGCCAAAAATTGGGGACAGTTGAGAGGTTGGCTATGCCTAATTCTATAAAGCAATTTATTTGCATGTACCTCTCAACCTGTTAATGCAGTAAATCTGAACAAGGCCAAATATATTGGGGCACATATAAACAGTACTAAAATTGCTCTTGTATAAATTGAGACAGTTGATAGAACAGCTCTTACTTTAACATGCATTTTTCTGAAGGTTATGAAGTCTGAAACTTATTGAGTGACTTCTGGCAAATCATTTAGGAATTAAAACTACACATTTTATGAACAACAAACCAAAAATAAGAAGCAAAATCTATTCATTCTTTGTAAATCTGGACAGTTGGGAGGTATAGTTCAGCTGGGCCTGTCTGAGTTTGCTGCCCTTCTCCTGACAAAATAATGGTTGAATGGAGCCTCTGCAGCCATTCCAATGAACCATTATACTTGGCTATTTCACTCCATTTACCATAAACACTAATGTGCATACTGCTTTACTTCTATGATGAGTTGGACTTCATTTGAAAGTTTTATTTTGTATTTTACAGCACAAACACTAAGTCATCTGTTAAACAAAGCAATGCAGTCTCACAATGAAAACTTAGCATTAAAACTTCTCTGCCCTTGAAACTCACATTCATTGAAACAGCATTGAAACCCACATTCAAAGAAAATACATTTTACCAGTGGCAGATAAAGATTAATTTTGGGCTGTTTTCGAATCATAGGCTCCTTGCATATGAAACATACATGTGCTCTTTGATACACCTTCCTCATTGTACTAAAATTATATTCCTTGTACAATACAGTACACTTGTTACAGGGTGTTTTAAATTTGTTTTGAACATTTTTTCCAGTAAGCAATGAAACAAACCATATGCACCCATAATGGCAAAACTGCCCAGTTGAGAACATTTATCATAAAAAAAGTCTACTCAGACTTCCACAGTCCACCATTATTAGTAAATATACACAATTCTACAGTCCATCATTATTAGTAAATATGCACAATTCCACAGTCCACCATTATCAGTAAATATGCACAATTCTACAGTCCACCTTTATCAGTAAATATGCACAATTCTACAGTCCATTATCAGTAAATATGCACAATCTCTGAAGTCAGTCATCTAAATAATTCCACATTAAAGAAATCTGTAACTAATGAAGCGGTTGCTGCTAGCAATCACCTTTATATTTCATGGTTTCATCGAAAAATAAAGTGTCTGTTGCCCCTCAGGAATAAATTGCCTATATTACATTAAAAAATGATAAGCTAGTAATAATATTGCAAGAGGAAATGGATGGCAAACTGATAACGAACTCATAGTTAGTATCTTCACCAAGGAGAACATTCTCAGTAGCAGCATCCACACCTTGTGGGAGTAGAACCCACAACCTTCTGCATCAAAAGCAAGTACACAACCTGTTGTGCTATAGTATTAACTTGGCAAAGCACTAAACTTCTATTCCCCTGCAGCTCTCAGTTCCTTGTAAAATCTACTCAATACTCAACTGCATCTCAACTTGCAGCTCAAGAAAACTGGAAAAGCCAAAATGTATTGGGGGTCAAAAGCCCAAAACAGGGACACATTAAACATTGCTTGTATAATCTTGGAAAGTTGCTAGAATAAAATGTTGTGTTGCCACCATATATTTTACTGCCAAGGTCCCTGAGCAAAAACAGTCAGAGTAACATACCACTACGCCACATCAGCTGCTTTGTAAAGAGAGGAAGACTGAAACTTAAATGGCTATCATTTAGTGAATTCAGTTCTCACCATAGCTGTCAACCTCTTAGTACAAAACACCTGGACAAACCCAGTAATGAGGGAATACAGCCCTCAAACATATTCAGTGAATTCAGTTCTTGCCATAGCTGTCAACCTTAGCACAAAACCTGGACGAAGCCAATAATGGGGGAATACAGTCCCAAAAATAGGGACAAATTTAAAATATTCATCTTATAAACTTAGAAAATTGCTAAAAAAAAAAAAAGGTTGTGCTACTATGTATTCTGAAGAACATGAAGTTGGAAATTCAAATGCCGGTCAATTTTACTGCGGACAGAACAAAAACAATTTTCAGCAGAGACGCAGGGATTAATACTGCAGACACGTCTTTGTAAAATGGCAGGGCACCAGAGCAAATCCACACAAATACAGGGAGGAGATGCAGACAGAAGCCACCCCAACCAAGAATCAAACCAGAAAACCTATAGCTGTGAGGCAACAATACTACCACTGCACCATCAATTATGCAAGGAATTAAACATTCAGAAACCTGAAGTCTGAAATTCAAATGCCTGTCAATTTTACTGCGGACAGAACAAAACAATTTTCAGCAGAGACGCAGGGATTAAAACTGCAGACACGTCTTTGTAAAATGGCAGGGCACCAGAGCAAATCCACACAAACACAGGGAGGAGATACAGACTCCACACAGAAGCCACCCCAACCAAGAATCAAACCAGAAAACCTATAGCTGTGAGGCAACAATACTACCACTGCACCATCAATTATGCAAGGAATTAAACATTCAGAAACCTGAAGTCTGAAATTCAAATGCCTGTCAATTTTACTGCGGACAGAACAAAAACAATTTTCAGCAGAGACGCAGGGATTAATACTGCAGACACGTCTTTGTAAAATGGCAGGGCACCAGAGCAAATCCACACAAATACAGGGAGGAGATGCAGACAGAAGCCACCCCAACCAAGAATCAAACCAGAAAACCTATAGCTGTGAGGCAACAATACTATCACTGCACCATCAATTATGCAAGGAATTAAACATTCAGAAACCTGAAGTCTGAAATTCAAATGCCTGTCAATTTTACTGCGGACAGAACAAAAACAATTTTCAGCAGAGACGCAGGGATTAAAACTGCAGACACATCTTTGTAAAATGGCAGGGCACCAGAGCAAATCCACACAAACACAGGCAGGAGATGCAGACTCCACACAGAAGCCACCCCAACCAAGAATCAAACCAGAAAACCTATAGCTGTGAGGCAACAACACTACCACCGCACCATCAATTATGCAAGGAATTAAACATTCAGAAACCTGAAGTCTGAAATTCAAATGCATGTCAATTTTACTGCGGACAGAACAAAACCAATTTTCAGCAGGGATTAAAACTGCAGACACGTCTTTGTAAAATGGCAGGGCACCAGAGCAAATCCACACAAACACATGGAGGAGATGCAGACTCCACACAGAAGCCACCCCAACCAAGAATCAAACCAGAAAACCTATAGCTGTGAGGCAACAATACTACCACTGCACCATCAAATATGCAAGGAATTAAACATTCAGAAACCCTTAAGTCTGAAATTCAAATGCCTGTCAATTTTATTTAACATTTTTAATCAGGACAGTCTGACTTGGAACAAATAAACAATTTTCAGCAGAGGCCCAGGAAGAAATAATGCAGACATGTCTTTGTAACATGGGAGGACACAAAAGCAAACCCACACAAACACAGGGAGAAGATACAGACCCCACAAAGAAGGAACCCCAGCCAAGAATCAAACCGAAGAACCTGCAGCTGTGAGGCAACAATGCTACTACTACACCATCAAATATCAAGCATTGCAACATTTACAAACCACAGATATTATGAGGAACAGATCAGATCGAATATGAGGCAAAAATCTGCAATTTTTACAAATGGTGGTGGGTAGGGAACTCAGGTCTTTAACACCTGCATACAGGGTACAGGGTTCAAGCCTGAGGTATTCCCTACCACACCACCATAAGCACCTGGGGCATTTTCACACACACACACACACACACGCACACACACACACACACACACACACACACACACACACACACACACACACACACACACAAGCAGCATACACACACAAACTCTCTCTCCAGTAAAGCATAAGCAGCATACACACACAAACTCTCTCTCCAGTAAAGCATAAGCAGCATACACACACAAACTCTCTCTCCAGTAAAGCATAAGCAGCATACACACACAAACTCTCTCTCCAGTAAAGCATAAGCAGCATACACACACAAACTCTCTCTCCAGTAAAGCATAAGCAGCATACACACACAAACTCTCTCTCCAGTAAAGCATAAGCAGCATACACACACAAACTCTCTCCAGTAAAGCATAAGCAGCATACACACACAAACTCTCTCTCCAGTAAAGCATAAGCAGCATACACACACAAACTCTCTCTCCAGTAAAGCATAAGCAGCATACACACACAAATAAACATTGTAAAATAAAGGTAAAAAGCACCATACACTTACCTGAATATATCCAGCTAATGTACATCCTTCCCGCGCAATACTCAAAGACCCGCGAGATCCCAAGGAAAGCCCGACGAGATCCCAATGCTCCTTCCCGAGTCCTGCTGCTGCTCTTGCAGTCCGGACGCGACCCATAATCCTAGCGAGTCTGTGCACTTTAAAAGTGCACAGACGTCTCCTTGTGTCCCCCTATGGGGACTGCCGGACTGCCTTGAGCATGCGCATAGACCGACAGTAGTCCGCGAAATTTAAAAAAAAAATTTTTTTTTTATTTTCCTTTCTATTTTTTATGTTGAGGGGGCTGCAGTCCGGCAGCCCGATGCCATGAGCCACCCCTGCCCACCCATCATCTCCGACAGTGCATCCTGCAGGGAATCCTTAAAGTCTTCCAACTCACTGCACTCCCAGAAAATATGTTCCCAATTACCTCTTTCTTCCCCTTCACACCTCCAACATTTACTGTCTGCCTGAGAAAAAAATTCTCTGGAGTCTACTTGGGATATAAAAATATCTATGTAAACATTTCCAGGTAAAAATTCTAAATATTCTAGATTTTGTTGCATATTTGGGAGACGCAAGTAAAAACAACAGCATCCAGGGAGAAAGCAAGTAATTCCAAAAAACTGCACGAATTTATTGTGACACAAACGATAAAACCACATTAACGCTCTTAACAAAGTTGCGTTTTCGTCCTTTCCCAAGCCAGGACTTCATCAGATAACAATAAATTAAATCAATTAACACTTTAAGTACTAATTAGTATTCAAATTGAGCCAATCCAACAAAATGCATCATTTTTGGTCAAATCAGAATAATTTCTGACTCATGAATATTAAAATAAAACATATTAACCCTAACAATACAATGCATACTTGTTGAATACTTCCCTACTTATAAGATGTTACTAGGTGTATTATTTATATTTCTTCTTTCTTGTTGTTATCTTAAAATAAATTTTTTCCAATAATACAATATTCTAAAATAATTTAAAATATTTTATTATATGTATATTTAAAAAGAAAGTCCCTCTAAATATTAAAATATATATGAAACAATGTATCTAAAATTCGTCTTATTTAACTTTTCGTTCTATATACTGGTGCTGCCATCTCCTGGACATTTATTTTATAGCAGGAAATTTAAATCTCTGCAGCTCTTAATTTCAACACAGGAGATAAAGAAGTATGTTGATTTAATCCTGGTTTCCTCGTGGCATCTAATTTAATTTGCCACCACAATTCC
This sequence comes from Protopterus annectens, assembly GCF_019279795.1. Taxonomy (NCBI): domain Eukaryota; kingdom Metazoa; phylum Chordata; order Ceratodontiformes; family Protopteridae; genus Protopterus; species Protopterus annectens. The sequence goes on from NC_056747.1 coordinate 630,466,625, forward strand.
TTATAACCTAACCACTCTTCCCATAAACCTCCTCTTAATTCTTTTTTGACCTGTTCGATCACAAAAAATTCAAACTTTACCTCTTCACATTCTTTCGTATGCTTGTATAATGCATTAGTTTCCTTAGCTTTCAAGATGTCATATGTATGTTCATAAATTCTCCTCCTCAGAGCTCGTTCTGTTTTCCCTATATAAAATGAACTGCATTTTTTACAAAGGGCCAAATATATAACTCCTTTTGTTTCACAACTGTAATATGCATTATTCCTTATAATTTTGTCCCTGCTAATAATGTGTATCTCATTGGTGTTCATCATATATTCACATTGATTACAGTGGCCACATTTAAAACTACCTTTCCTTTTTTGCCCATCAATTGTGCCTCTTCCATAATCAAAGTTATCAAATTTAGAATGAGATTCTAAAATTCTTTTCATGTTCCATGAATTTTTATATACAATTTTTGGGGCAGTCTTGTTAATATTTTCTATGTCTGTAAACATAGAAAATTTGTCCCATTCATTCCTGAATATATCACTTATTCTAGTATTAGAAATATTGTATTCCATAATAAATGCTTGTTCATAGTTATCTTTAACTTCCACATGACTAGATAACCTGTTATCTAAATTGTTCTCAATTCTCTTACCCTTAATGGGTTGAAATTTATAGGTTCTACCCTTTTCTACCTCACTTCTTATCATCTTAATGAATTGTTTGGGGTATTCTTTTTCTTCAAACATTTTTTCAAGAAAGTCACACTCATGTATAAAATCCTCACTAGAACTAGTCATACGACTACCCCTCACAAATTGTCCCTTGACGATGTTCTTTTTACAATGTGAGGGGTGCGCACTAGTAAAGTGAAGAAAAGAATTACAAAATGTATCTTTCCTGTAAATTTTTGTTTCAAAATCTTTTCCAGTTTTATATATTTCCACATCCAAATACTGTAACCTATCGTTTGAAGAGGTATAGGTGAATTTTAAGAAATTGGTAGTATTGTTTATATAATCAAAAAATTCTTTAAACCTATCCATATCACCGGTCCAAAAAATAACTATGTCGTCCAAAAATCGGCGGTACAACGACCAATATTCCTTATATTTAGAATCTAATATAAAATTCTCCTCCCATTTAGCCAGGACAATATTGGCATACGTAGGTGCGCATGCTGCTCCCATAGATATGCCCTGTGCTTGTTGATAGTATTCTCCATTGAACATGAGAAAATTATATTTCAAAACCATTTCTGTTAAATTCATTATGGTACTTTTATCTGAATGGGTGAGTTTCTTGTCCCTGTAAATCATATCCTCAAGCATTGCTAGACCTTCACTATGCGGAATACATGTAAAAAGGTCTACCACATCTATGGTAATGAAAATTAAATGGTCGTTGACCAATTCTGAAGTTATGCATCTTAATAGGTCCCAGGAATCCTTCAGTATATATTGATTTTCAGCACATATATGTTTTACTTTACTATCCACAAATTTTGCTAGTGGAAGTGTTTTAGACCCATCCGCTGAGACAGTAGGTCTCAGGGGTGGGTCTTCCATATTTTTGTGGATTTTAGGTATCCCGAAAATGATGGGCGTTTTTGGTTTGGCCACTTGTAGGAATTCAAAAGTTTTTCTATCTATCGTTCCCTCAAGAACCATGTCATTTAATAAGTTATCTATCTTGTAATATGCCACATTCATTTCGTTCAATGAGGCAACTTTGTATCTAGTTGTGTCCCTTAACATGCAGTTCATTTTCCCTTCGTATATTATGTTATCCATAATCACCACCCCACCCCCCTTATCAGGTTTCATGATTCTTATTTCTTTATTCCTTTTGAGTTCATATAATATCTCATTTTCTTGTTTAGAAAGATTGAACTCATGTATATTTTGTTCATATACCTGTCTAATTTCTTTTTCCAACATAATTTCCAAATTCCTGATTTGGGGGTGTAAAGGAGGGTTATAGGTACTTTTGCGAACCAATGACGAGCTCTGAGGAGGTGGATCCAACTTGCTATGTTGGGAAAAAAGCATTTCTAAATTAATTTTCCTAAGAAACAACTTCATATCAATTATAGTATTTACTAATTCTCCCTTTGCAGAAGGAATGAATTTAAACCCCTTACTTAGCAAGTGGAAATGTTATTTATTGAGTGTAATGTTACTGAAGTTGTATATAGAAAAATTGTTAAAAATATGTTGAATGCCATTAATAGATATACTATTCTCATTAGAATACAAAGAAGGGTTCGGGTGCTTTAGAAGTAATACCTCCCCCCCCCCTTTTTTGAAAATTTTGAAACTCATTGTGGTTTCTATTACCATTTTGTATTTCACTGTTTAATGGTGGGAATTCATGATCATAATCCCCATTCATCCATGCTTTATTGACCCTAGCATCAAACCCTGATGTTTGGTCATCCTGATAAGTATAATAAGCATACGTTTCGTGTTTAATAGGAGGTGGTTTGGGATAATTGTTGTTGTTTTGATATTCTCCAACATCCCTCTTTAGTTTATTTATTTTTCTTTCTACTATTTCTTTACACTTCAAATCTATGTCTCCTTTGACTTTGTGATATTTCTCTCTTTCTTCACTAATGTCAAACATAAGGTCTTCTTTAGTACAAGCATCCAGTATTTCTATTTCCACCTTTAAAACTTCCTGCAGTCGATTATTTTCCTTAATTATTAACTTTAAAATTTCTAAACCACATTGATTAAAAACTTGTATTAATTCTTTATGAAAATCTGACCCAGACTCTACATTGTTCGGGTACTTCCATACCCTTAGTCCTTTTGGGACAACCTTTCTGTTTAAACATTCAGTCAGATATTCATTCTCTATGGTTAGCGTTTTATACTTCAACATGAGTTTAGATAGTTTGTCAATCTTGGCAGAATATGTTAAATCAACACCACAATTCAACTTGTTTACGTTAGCAAAATTAATATTAAATGGCAATTTCAGCCAGTCTCTTATGTCTTTTTTCTTCCACGAATTGTGGAAAGAACTATTTACAGTACCTTCACGTGCCTTACTCGTAGAAGGCTTGCCTAAATCATTCCTGGCTTCTCCTGAATTCAATGTCTCGTTTTGAAAATGTTCATTAATATTTTCATTTCGTGCAAAAATAGCTGGTGTGGCAACTGGATTAAAGGAATCACCATTCGGTTCATCCACTTCCAAGTCTCGTTACAAACAAGCACTCCGATTGCATTTCCTCTTGGATTTGGCCCCTGATAACCCTTCGGTTCCTTCTAGTTCTACATTACGTTCTTCACGTTTTCTGTCGCAAAGCGAGTGACACAATGGGGTTAGAAGATCAATCAATTGCGTAAGCTGACCTATCAGCCTACACGATTCCCCCATATCATCTTTCGGAGTCACTCCTTCCATCTCCTGGATAGCCAAAAAACGACCAGTAAAACTTCAAAAACACACCACCAGATTCACAAGTAAAAACAACAGCATCCAGGGAGAAAGCAAGTAATTCCAAAAAACTGCACAAATTTATTGTGACACAAACGAAAAAACCACATTAACGCTCTTAACAAAATTGCGTTTTCATTTGGGAGACATACATATATCATCCCATTGTTTTTTTTGTGAATTGCTTATCCAAACTCTCTTTTCAGTCCTTTCTAACCTCCTCTGATTGATTATTATAGTTATCATGCAATATTTTATATGCTCTACTAATTATTCCTTTTTTAATGTCAGTTTCTGTTCTAGATTCTATTAAAACCTCTAGCAGTGCTGGCCTTTTGTTTACAACCCCCTTATTTCTTTCTATTTGCCAATACTCAAATCAATCCCTGATAGGGAAAGCAATCTCTAACTTGCAGTCCAAATAAGTTTCTGGCCTGTTCCCATTCCATTACCTTTCCCTCTCTAGTTATTTGCTCCCAATAGCTTGGTTCCTTTGGCAGTTTTCTCCAATAAATTCCGGCCCCCTCTTACCTATTGTCTGTATCTCTAATTGCAATCATCCCTATCGGCACAATCTCCTTTCTCCATTCCTGTGTTGGTTTAGTTCTTAGAATACTTTCTGCTACTTTATAGATATAATATTTTGTATGATTATTGTTATTCTCCTTAAAGCCCTGCATCTAAAATCCCAGTCTCTCCTTGTTTCTTGAGCTTCACCCGTGTTTCATCATCATCCCTTTCCACTTTGAATTATAGTTTTCTGTTTGTGCTATGTATAGGAGTCTTAATTGTGTAGCTCTGAAATACCCCCTCAAATTGGGTAATCCCAATCTGGCCTGTTCTAATGGAAGAATCAGCTTAACCCACTTGACCATTGCTATCCTCCTCTCACAGATAAAGTCCTTCAGCTCTTTATTGATTGCTACCCACAGCTTCTCCTCTGGTTGATAAAAATATACCTGACCTGCGTATAAGACTAAAGGGACTAAAAACATTTTAACTGCTTGTATCTTACTATCCATGTCCATAAAACAAAGCTTCCATTTTCTCAATTTTTGTATTATCTTTTGTTTAGTCTCATCTCACATATCCTTAGCTGCCACACTGGAATCATTTTAATCCATACTTCTAAATATTTAATTTTATCATGTCCACATAAATATGGGTATTCCTGAACCAGTTCATGTGTGAGTACATATTTTACTGCTATTGCCTTTGTCTTAGCTTCATTAATTTTGTATCCTGAAAAGATCTAAAACTGTCTCAAAATGTTCCACAACACTATAACATCTTTTTCTGGTTTTGTCAGGTACAAAATAATATCATCTGCAAGTAAAGCCATCTATTCTTGACTACCATATCAATTATATCCTTGAATTTCTGAGTCCCTTATATTCTTTCAAATGTTTCTAAATATAATGCAAACAATAAAGGGGAAAGAGGACACGCCTGTCTGGTTCCTTTGCTCAAGCAGAAATTATCAGAGAGGACCCCACCCACTTTAATTTTTGCCTCTGATCCAGTCTATATTCTCGTAATCAACTTTATAATTTTTTTCGGGACATGCAAATGCTTCCATTGCCCTGCTTCTTATGTCCCAGCTTACTCTGTCAAATGCCTTCTCTCTCTGCATCAAGACCCACCAACAACAATTGCATTTTCTTACATTCTGCTTCCTTGTGGATCTTTGATGTATTGTTATTGTTGTCAAATGCTTGTCTCCCCTCCACAAAACCACATTGATGCAGCTCTATCAGTTTTGGCATTACTTTTTGCCATTCTTTTAGACATTGTAGACATGAACACTTTGTAATCATGGTTTAGCATTGACATGGGCCTGTATGAAGCTGGATCTGATGGATCCTTACCCTGTTAGGTATTACAGCTACCACTGCTTTCTTCCAGGATGGTGATACTTCTCCTCTTCTTAAGATACTGTTAAACAAATCCTTCCAGATCTTTATCAAGTTTTTTTCCTCCTAGCATCCAAACTTCCACAGGAATAACATCTATTCCTGAGCACTTTCCTGTAGATTGGTAATACAGCACAATTTTTATCTCATCCCCTGCAATTTCTGTTAGTAATTGAGCCTCATCTACCTCTAACCTTGGCATATTTAATTCTTCCATAAACATTTCCATGTGTATCTTTTCTTGATTTTCATATTTCTCTGCTTTATAGAGACTCTCATAGAATTTCCAAAATATTTGTAATACCGCTACAGGATCTCTTGTTACCTTCTTTGTTATATTCTCCCTAAGTCTGGTGAGAGCCCTTTTTACTTTCTGTTGCCTGAGTTGTTGTGCTAAAAGTTTTTTGTGCTCTAGTGTTACTATCAAAAAACAGTTGTTTAACAGCAGTCTTTCTAAGCTTGGATATATTGTTGAGGTAATCCGTTATTTTCTGCGTAGTATTCTGCAATTGATCCTCTTCCTGTTCTGTGAGATTCCCCTAGTCTGCAATACTTTAACATTTGTCAGTCCCCTCTAAATAACTCTTGTTACTTCTTAACCATAGCTCCTTTTATTTTATTTCCACTCTATTTTTATACTCCACCTTAATTGTATCCCACTCCCTAGCTATATTTTCAGAAGACATTTCTATCCTTTCTAATAGTTCCTGAATAATCTCCACTACCCATTCCTTAAATTCCTCTCTTTTCAACAGATAGGTGGGAAACTGACAGTGTCTCATTTTTATTTCATTACCATGTGCTTATATTTTAGCTATTCTTAGGGCATGAGCTGAAATAATTATTGGGTTGGTATCAAGACCTTCAAATAAATGCACATACTCCTGTGAAATGTAAATTCTGCCTAGCCTAGCCCAGTTTTGATATCTGGGGGAATAATATGCAAATTCACTCTGAACTCCTATTACTGAATTCACATCTTCTGTGCCAAATATTTTCATAAATTTCTTCAAAAATCTACCCTCCTTTGTTATATTTTCCCTTCTGGGTCCCCCAGACACATCTTCACTTCTGCAAATCAAATTCTAGCCCCCACCTATAAGTAATATTCCTTGCTGAATACTGATTATTCCTCCCAGAATTTTCTTAAGCTCCATTATAACAATTTTAGGTGGAATGTAAATACATACCACTGTAATCCTTGTCCCTTGCCAATAGCCCGTTAGCACTACAAATCTGCCATTGTCTTTTTTTTATCTTCTTCTATCACTATTATTGCTCCTCTTGCAATTAATATAAGTAATTCTGTTTTCCTTTGTCCCAGGTATTCCACTGAATAACCATCCTGAAAACATTCCTTTATCTAATTCACATGTTTGTTTCTTTCTAAGTTTGTCTTCTGTTACATATTTGCACTCTATGTTTTTCTAATATAGTTGACTAGTCTTTCTTGTTTGTATTTGTCTCTGAGACCATTTATATTTAAAGACATTAAAGAAAGCATCATTGTATTAAAAAGTTATTATTCCCACCTTTTATGTATAACACCTTTTTTGTTAAATGTCTAGTTCCAGGTTTTGTGTTACATGCATACACTGTTTCACAAGTTGAACTTGTATACAGTTGTTTCTTGTCATATACATTTGAGCCTATGTCACATCTTATATATTTTTTTTTTTATTGAAAGCCCTCAAACAAAAAAACAAACACGCTTCTGATACGCCCTGAAACCTATTAACTTAATACTAACACACAAAACTATGTACACCTTTAAATATTGAAGTGTTATCTTCCTAATAGGAACAAAAGACCCAGACTGGTAGCCACACTCACAGACTTGAGTTAACCTAAAAGAAAGGCCATCCATGCTAAGATGCCTGGTGCAGCCTGTGCTTCTACTAAGTGTTGATTGGTTTTGTTTTATCTTTATAGCTCTTCCAGCTGTGAAAACCCCTGAATGCTTTCAGCAAACATAAACTACTTTGGGAAAGCCTCTGAAAGCTTTCAGAGAAGATTATCTACTTTGGGAAAATCCCTGAATGCATTCACTCATTTTTTTTGTTTTGTTTTTGTCCTCAGCCAGTCACTCTCCACCAGACAGTAGCCAGTTTCTCTTTATCAGATTGTCTCCATATAGGCATTAGAACCAGGCAGCCAGTTTTTCTTTATCAGATTGTTTCCATGGAAACATGATAGCCAGCTGCAGAATTGTTACTGAGCATACATGTATTTGTTAGAAAAAAAGCCTCATAATATTCAATGTTCTTTTTAATTTACATGTTCTCTCTTAAAACTTGTTAGTGAATCAATCTAAGGTCTTTAAGCCAGTCATGTCTCCATGCAAGAATGAGAAAAAGCACATCAACTTTTCTTGTATCATGCTTTTTAACCATACTTTTTTATACATTGCAGTGCCTACATTTCGTAAAACTGAACAAGAAGAGAGAGAGAGAGAGAGAGAAGGGAGAAAGAAAAGGAAAAAAAGAACAATAGCACCCACTCAGTTCCTTGCTTTGTAGAAATACAAGTTTACACAACAAATATTAGGGCCAGTTTTGATCACCTTCCCTCCTCCTCACTGGTCTAGGTGCTCTGTATTTTTTCTGTGTACTTTTTTATCTATGCCCACAGACTGTCAGATCTTCCAAAGTTGCATTTCAGCCTGTTTGTTCCCTCATGATGGGAGTTTCCCATATCCACTAACAGATGACTGTCTGGAGGTGCTATCATTATGCAACCATGAGAGTTGCTTATGCCTGTGCTGAATCTTTTTGCATGCCTTCTGCAATAAGAGGACATATTGTCCTGTCCAGGCAAGTCTGACATAGCACTGAGAAAAAGAACTAGCAACTACCAAGGGTGCAGGATAAAATTCCAGAATTAATTGTACCACTCCAAAAGCAAATTAAGACAGTGCATGGTGTTTAAAGTAGTAAAAGGTGAGTGCTTTCACAGTACCATTTGGAATTTTTATACTGCAGCATTGGTAGTTGCTAGTTTTTTTCTCAGTTTGATAATTGTTTTGTCTAGCAACTTTTACTCAACAGACTGCCCTTCCTTTGCTCACAAGTCTGACATAGCCCCTAGACTGTAGCTCGATGGCAACCAGTCAGTTTTCCTAAATAGAACTACACAGTCCTTATCTTCCTGTTAGCAGCCCACATCATGCTGAGTGTTGATGGAGGCGTCACAGTGTTACAGTTACAGCCCTACTTCCACCCACCCTGTGGTGGATGATGTGAGTATCACATGACTGTTACATCACAGTGAGGCTCTTCTACTTCTTCCCAGAATCATGTTGATACACAAACAATTCCTCCAAACAATGTTTCACTGAAATCACTTTTGGCAAATATTGAAATCATTTTTGTCCTCTGTGCCACCCCCCCCCCAATATGGATGGACACCTCTAAACTTGAATATACCTAATCTGGGGATTTTTCAGTATGGCAGAAAGTGCATTTTCCCCTAACACTACTATCACTGGCTCTGATGTGCATTTTATATATATATATATATATATATATATATATATATATATATATATATATATATATATATATGAGCCAGTGCTTAGATGCAGTCTTCTGCTTGCATGGGTGCACTTGCCACCAGAAACCACCACTCCCTCTCTTAAGGATGAACTAGCACAGAGCTCCTCCATTTGCATCTTCCCCAACACAAGTACCCAAGCTGCTACTCAAAGTAATGTCACCATATGTGCCATGTAATTTTCACAAACTGTTTCTCAATTAAAGCAGTTGCATCTGAGTCCTCTACCGCTACATAGAGGCCAATAATACTCTGATTTTCATGTCTGAACTGGTTCTAAGACTTTTCCGTCATACTTCTTATTAGTTTTCCTACCTCAGTTTTATTCTGTTGTAACCTGTTTTATGTTGATTTAAAATAAATTTAGTTGCTCTGTCTTTCTGCCTTAATTTCTGCAGCTTCCTGTGCACACCTCTCATCATACCTTTTAGCTTTCAAAAACCGTTGCACTTAACATTTGCTTATGTGTAAATCTGCACTGCTTGAAAGTGGCAGCATGATACACAAATTCACAGCCTCTGATGTGGGGGCATCATGCTCAAGTTTCCCTTTTGGTGACATTACCTGTAAAATTACAATCCCTGTGGTCCTAATAAATGTATGACTGCATAGTTGCACCAGAAATGTATTTTTACTGCATTATGACTTGCTTAATGTATACATGCACACTCTAATATGATACATAACAACCAAGTGATCAATGCTGCTGTCAAAACCACCATCAACATTATCATAATAAACTGAATGCAAACTGGTTTTACTGTTTATAAATTCAAAAGAATACACTTAACATGAAACTGCATTATTCAAGATAAAGTAGATCATTAAGCGTAACAGAATGATGGTGTAAATTCCCTTTCCCAATGTGTAACTTCTCACAATGTCAGAATGCGCATGTTTCTGGACCATATACCTTTTATGGCAGTGAAAAAAATAATGAAATGTTAGGCTTAAAATGGCTTACCCGCATTTTGAAGATAAAAAAATGACAAATATACAACTATAAAAGGATTTTACAATCAGTCTTGTACTATACCATCTCTCTGAGTGAAATGGTATAGTATAAGTTTGATTACAAAGGTTTCAAAATATTTATCATATTTTATGGTTATACATGTTAAATATTTTTCAGAATGCTGATAATTCACTGATTGCTTTACAGATTAGTAAACAGCATCTACATTAACTTGCTATAAATCAAAATGTAAACAGAACATTTGCACTTGCCATTTAGAAATAGACTGCATTGTAATTTCCAGGGACATACAGAAATAAGCATAACACATTAAGCAGTACAGAGTAGCTAACCAGGTCTGCCAAGGATCAGACCAGCCAGCCAGCTTTCCAAAGCATTAGGGCTCCTTACATGCACCCTAGCCACTGGTATGCATGAGGCATACAGAGAAAACCAGAGACTAGGGTACCAAATTTCTCAGAACTCAGAACTTTCCTGCTGACAAAGAATACTGTCCACAGCAAGCTTCAAGAGAGTAATGGTCAGCTAGTGCTTCCTCTAAGTTGGGCAGAGATACAAGTTCCTCACTGAGGATTACTTTCCACTTATTTATATAAAAGATGTTTTGTATAGTAATTTATTTTAAGGTATCTCTGCTGATTGGACCACTTGTCACAAGAGAAGTTTTCCTCAGAGCTTAAGTTTTATATATTTTTTTTTCTGCTCTGATGGAATTACTGTGTAAAACTTTGTTTTTCTTTAAAAAACTAACTATACTTCAGGATTTTACTAGTGGGGCTTATTCTTTACTTGTTAGGTTGGTATTTCATGATTTTTTTCCATAAAAAATTTTTTTTTTCTGTCACGAAGTTAAGCTGGGACCAACCTTCTCAGCTACGCTGACCATTTATCCAACACTGTCCTCAGTTTTGGCCAGTTATTAGTCCCTATGGAAATTCCCTAACTTTTCGGGAAATTTTGGTGAAGTTTGTAAGGAAAATTGGACTGCTTATGCATTACTTTATTGCGAGGTGCTAAAGCAAGTGTGTTAGGTGGTTGTGACTAAAGATCATTATCTCCTTAATCTCCTTTTTAGTCAGGAGGTATCCTCAGCACTTCTTGGCTCTGCTATCAGCCTGAGAGACTCTATTCAGGGTCCAGGTAATACTCTCAGTCCTTCCCTAAACTGCAAGAGGAAACATCTTGTCCAGAAGGATTCAGTCTTCACTTGCCTCAAGTGCAGATCAGTGACACTGCTGTGGCCATCAGTTGCTCCTCAGATTGCTCATCTTTTTTTTCTTGCGTCTCTAGTGTTGCTTCTTGGGATGCCGCTATGTACAAAGAGTCAGGCACTTTCTCTACAATGGTTTTTGTCAAGGAAGAAAGAACCACTCTTGCAGGCATCAGTGAAGATACTGGGGGAATGCTTCTTCACTAAGCCACATTGAGGAACCTCTTTCCCAGGGGAGGAACTATCAGTTCAGCTGTTCTTTTTCTGGGAGGTCTTCTAGAAAGAGAAAGCGTAAGCCTAGACATGTTTCTTTATTTAGAACAAATGACTGGCTGGGTTTGGCAGAATAATTGTTGAGAGTATTTCAATCTTTGAGTAATGAATACCTTCCATTGAAGAAGAGGAAAACTACTACTTCCCTGTCAGATTCTGATTCCCAGTCTGAGGGACAAGATTTTGACTCGGACTGTGTTTCTCATATTTCCTCAGTACAGGATGGAGAGTCTGATTCTGAAGAGAGCTGTTCCTCAGATTCCCATCCTGAAGATGAGAGTACTGTTACCAATATGAGGAACTTTTTCAATGGGAACAAAAAAAGATAACATCTGAATCTCAGCAAAGAAATTGTAATTTATTACCAGTGGATTTCCCTTAACCTGCACCTGGCACTCTTGTTATCCTTAATTAGACGATACTTTTTGGCAGCTTGCATTTCTCCTGACAATTCAATATCTCTTCCTAAAAAGTCTGATATGTTATATAAAGTGTTCAAGTCCCATAGGTTTATTGTTTCTAACCCCAGAGCAAATCTTGCAGTAATTTCCTTGTCAAAGTCAGCTTCTACCAAAGTTTTTTCATTTGCTGGCCTTACTCCATTCTGAAAACTGGGAAGGGTTTGGAATAAGTTTGATAGAAAACAGTTTATTCTTCTATACTGGCTTTTTGAATTATACATTGCCAGACACATATGTTTAAGTTTTTGCTGGCTTCCTATGATAATTTAAGAATTTAATTGCTAAGCCTTCCATGGCCGGCCTTAGGCATAGGCCAACTAGGTGGCCGCCTAGGGCGCTGCTCTATTAGGGGCGCTTTTCCAGTATTTATTTGGTGTAGGTAGACCAGGATGGGGGCACCAGGTGGTGTGGTGGGGGGGCACCGTGGAGCCCTTTTGCCTAGGGCACCAGTTGACCTAAGGCCACTCCTGAAGCCTTCCCTTCAGATACTAAAACTTCTGTGTGTTTTGTGGTGTCTTGTTATGTGCCAGGTAATCAAATGTTCTTTGAAATGTCATTACAATACTGTTGATGCTGTTTCTAGGACTGCTGCCACTGGCTCTGTTTTAAGATTTGTTTTGTTGCAGTCTCAAAATTTACTAGAGGATGTTTAAAACTGAAATGTTAAATTCTCCTCTGGATAGAGAAGTGTTATTTTGTCTTTCCTTTATGTTAGTCAGTAAAGGTCTTGATGAAAGAGGAAAAATAATTTGAGAGGTTACCCATATGTTTCAACTTTCCATTCCAAACAAAAAGCGGAAGCAGAGTTCCATAAAGATTCAGGCAATCAAATTTTCAAACGACAGTGGCAGGAAGGCTTAAAGAAGAAAGAAGGATCCTTTCGGAACTAGTGACAACTTAAAAAATCAGACTGACTATATGACCCCTTGATTTTCCTCCTCTCCACCCTAGCAACCCTGTGATTCTATCCCAGTAATTAGGTCTTCACCAGCCATTGTGGTACCACATTATCTGAGACAGTTGGGTTTTAACAATCTTTCTAAAGGGTTACAGCTGGCAGTGGGCTGCCTTCCTCCCTTTCAAAGTATTCCTCTCCGTCCTCCTATATTTTCAGGTGCTGTTTCAAGGAGTAATAGAATGTGTTCCCCCAAATAAAACAGGAAAAGGATTTTATTCAAGAATTATTCTAGAGCTATAGAAAGTAGGAACGTGGAAACCTATCCTAGACATTTCTTTTGTAAACTTGCAACAGACCAAAATCAAAAATACTACAGTCTCTGCTACCCCCTCCTTCCTCCTTCCAGTTTTCTTTTAAGTTTGGATTTAAAAGATGTTGTTAAATAAATTTGTTAAAGTCAGACTGTAAAAATCATCTGGCATTTAAAAAAATGACAGTCAATAACAAACAGTAATGCAGGTTTCTCAGGTATCTACTATACAAATATTCTAATGTACATTAGGAGGCAAAAAACCATACACAAACTTGTACAGAATTTTGTCTAGCTTTATTCAGGAAATACATGATATTTTATAGGGTTTACAATCAGCTTTTGCCCACCTCACTGACGTGGTCAGTGACAGGGTCTTTACATCATGACCATTCATAAGAAAAATGCTGATATTACAATTTTTAAAAAGTTACTTTCCCATGAGAATATTACAGCCTTGCAAGCACCTGGTCAGTCACAATGTCCTTCCGAGGATGTAGCCAATTCAAGGCTCTTAGATTAGTTCGAATACAATGGGTGCATGTCTTCTTTAATGCTTCTCTTTGTCTCTTTCTTGTTCACCAGCTGGACATTATCTCTGATAGTGCACAAGGCGCTCTTCTGGTAGAAGCAGGAAAAGATACACATGCACACAGATTCATTATTTTCTAACTTTGCAAAATAATCTTTCACTGACAGACATGAGCCAGGCCGAGCTGGTCGCTGCCAAGGCCAAGTTTCTAATCACACAGCAGCTTATGCTTCAAGCAATAATATGAAGTTTATTTCTACTATTATTCTAGTAAAACAGAATTAAATGCATTACATATTACTCTATTTCTCAATCTATGTATTTCATATATGTTCAAGTTCATTTATATATATCAAACCACACAACTTATATGTCAGAATATGTGAATACATATTTCTCTAACAGCTTATATATGAATACATATTTTTTAGCAGCTTGTATGTGAATACATATTTTTAGCAGCTTATATGTGAATACATATTTTTCTAACATTCTCCCTCCTGTTAATGCATTTCATTCTATTTGAAACATAAACAGTATTATTTCATTTCTTAGCTTTTTCCTTTTAAGGACTTTCAGCTAAGTAAGTCATTTGTTTTACATTTCAGATAGGCTTTCGCTTGGTATCAACAAATTCAATTCCATGTCCTGGTACATAGTTTTAGTTACTGATATGTCAACTAGGTCTTTAACTAATTTTTTCACACAGGGTATGCCGCAGCAGACACATGCTCCAATTATGAGCAGTACTACACAAATTGCAATCAGAATATTCATAAGGACCACCCCACCCCCAAATAGATTCTGGAAAAAGTTCACAGTGGGTTTGGGCCTGGTTCTGCCATTGCTGACACCTGCTGTATTACCTCCAGGTGATCATTGATTTCATGTTGGTTGTCTGGAATGTACGCACAGCATTCTTCTTTGATAAGCGGGCGTACCACGTCTCGCCGCTAGGGTGAAGTCGAGCCATTCGGTTCTGTAATACGACTGTTCTCATTGCATTCATTTCATCAGTCACAAGTTCAAGAGCGGAAAAAGTCGCATTGCTCATTACTTGAGGAGTTTTGACAGTTTCCTCAGTTCCCAAATCGATTTGACTGCTCCGTAGGCTGGGAATATTGCAGCCCAGGATATAACACTGCCACTCAAATCCATATAAGTCAGTGTTACTTCGTCCTTCACAGACGAATGATCCTTCCAGCTTGGTTCAATCTTACCCACTGGAGAAGCAGGTTTTCTGACTGTAGTCTCGGCTTGCTGAGCTACATTTCTCACATTGCGTATTTTACCCAGGGGCAATTCTGCAGTATGTCTTATGGCTGGAACCAGATAACCCAAAAAACAACTGCCGGACCAATTCTCAGGTAACCATTTATAGGCCTTTTTCCCACAAACAAAATAACAGTTTTCTACTTTAGTACTGATGCGGGTTAACCCTGAATGAAACATTTTTTTTATCTATAACAGATAATTGTCTATATATTTTGGGAGTTTTTTGCACATCTCTCAATGTTGTTTTCATCAAGCTTAAATACGAACCATAGTTCGTGCTACAACTAGTACCTTGGTCTACAGGTTTTATATAACATTTGTAAGACACAGTTATGTTACAGTTACTCCAACCAACCTGGAGTGTATCATTTTTAACAAAGCAAACAATTCCTTTCTGAGTAACGGGTAAATATAATGCCACTTTGTCTTGTGATCTCACAGTACCCTTGTCAAATAATAGGTTTTCCCAAATTTCATTTATCCCCAGGGGGACAGCAGACATCAAAAGTCCTCCATATGCTGTGGGTATTGCAGTACAAACCCAGCAATTCGAAACGTTCATAGTCTCTACATAGACTCGTTTCATAGCCAGGTATGTGTTGAAGTTTGGGTGCCAGTCTATAGCCAGTTTATCATCACGTTTTATCAATTTCACTTCTGTAGTTATATGCAAGAAAAACCATAACAACAAAAAGGTCACTACAAACATGGTTAATAAATGTATGATCAGTAGGCCAGTGAACCAATGTCTTTGGGGTTGTTTTGCATTTTTATTCACTCTGCCTCTGGCCATCCTGTTTCTGTGGTATGTCAGTTAAAAAATGTTTGTCCAACTTAAACTCTTTAAGTGGTTTACAGTGCGTCAAATGAACCCAAGATGATCTCTCAGCAATTTTTACTGCAGTAGGTGTTGCCAATAGTACCTGGTACGGACCTTTCCACTTTGGACTCACCCAGTTCTTTCTTTTGATGACTTTCAGCCAGATCCAGGACCCCGGGGTCAGCACAGCCTCCGGTTTTGTTTTTTCTTTGTCTGAAAAAGAGTTCAACTGCAAAACAGTCTTATTTGTTAACAATTTTTTCATATAACTAGCTAATGAGCTATCGGCCTCCAGCTCTGCAGGCATGAGGGCCTTCCATTGTGGCACACAATATGCTCTCCCAAATACTATCTCAAAAGGGGTCAAACCCCTTACATTTGGAACAGTTCTCATGCTCAGCAGTGCTAAAGGCAGACAGCAAATCCAAGTCTTTTGAGTCTCACTTATCAATTTTCTCAACTTGTTTTTCAAAATTCCATTGTATCTTTTCACCAGTCCTGCTGACTGGGGGTGATAAGCACAATGGTTTTTCAAAGAAATCCCAAAGATTCTCCCAAGCTGATGTATTGTCTGATTAACAAAATGTGTTCCATTGTCACTATAAATTCTTTCTGGTATGCCAAATCTAGGAATGATTTCTTTCACTAAGGCTTTTGCCACTGTTGCTGCATCCGGATTCCTAGTCGGAAAAGCTTCTACCCATTTTGAAAACATATCTATGATCACTAAACAGTATTTTTCCCTTCACATTTATTCAGTTCTATGAAATCCATACAAATAGTATGGAACGGGTAGGGTGGTGTCGGAAAGCTCCCTCGCTTCGGTTTAAATGCTCCCTGTGCATGATGTTTGCTACAAATATGACATATTGCACAAAATTTTTGTGTATAATTAAGAATCCGTATGTTTGGAATGTTTTGTTAACTAACTGTACCATCCCCCCTGTTGAGACATGGCTCTGCCCATGACTCAACAAAGCTGCATATCTAAATAAATTAGATGGCAATATTGGCTTTTTCTCTTTGGAGATGTACAGTCCCTCTTCAAGGATTGCTCCTCGTTTTATCCACTTTTGCTTTTCTGCTTTTGTAGCTAATGTCTGCATTGTTTTTAACATTTCTAAATCTAGAGTCTCAGAAGGTTGTAGTTCTTCATTTGAAAACACAGTTTCTAGGTCTGAGGCAGCTTGCTTTGCAGCTGCATCAGCCCGAGCATTCCCTTTTGAAATTTTATTTTGTTGTTTGGTATGGGCTGCACATTTACAAATAGCTATTCTAGTGGGTAACTGAATGGAATCTAACAGGTTCAAAATCAATTGTGCATGATTAATCGGTTTGCCAGTAGATGTTATCATTCCCCTGTTTTTTCACTGTTGCGCAAAGACATGCACTGTAGAGAAAGCATACTGACTGTCAGTATATATGTTAACACATTTGTCTTTCGCTAGAGTGCAGGCACGTGTCAAGGCTATCAATTCTGCTGCTTGAGCAGACAGGTTATGTTGCAGGGGTTGTGCTTCTATGATTTCATTATCCGTCACTACTGCATAGCCCACTAGGTTCTTTTCTGTAGGTCCTCGTTTACAGGACCCGTCCACATAAAATGTCACCTCTGCATTGACTAAAGGCACATCAGTGAGATCTTGTCTGGGTGTGGTTATTTGTTCCATTTCCTGTAGGCAACTGTGTGGTGTGCCATCTACAGGAATCGGAAGTAATGTCGATGGATTTAATGTTGTGCATCGTTCAATTGTCATGTGAGGTTGACTCAATAGTATGGTCATACAAGAAAGATGTCTGGCAGGGGACAAAATGCTATTTTTCTTCCAGTAAAATTATCGCAACTGCATGAGGTACTCTCAACGTGAGAGGATGAAACAATACCACTGAGGCTGAAGCTTGCACTGCCATAGCTGCTGCAACGACTGCTTGTACACAGGGTGGCAATGATCGTGCCACGGATCTAACTGTGATGAATAGTAAGCTATGGGCGTTGCTTGCCGCCATGTTGTTGCGTCAGTACTGACGTCATATATCCCGCCTACAATCTACAGTCTGAAAAATCTCTTATGGTAATTCGGAAGCCCTAAAACTAACGATGAAACTATCAGTTGTTTTAGTCTGCAAAAAGCTGCTTCTGCTTCCGATGTCCAATGCAGTGTTTCTTGTGCTGCCATTGGTGTTTTAAATATTAAATCAGCCAATGGAGCTGTTTCTAAGGCATAATTCGGTATCCAACTTCGACAAAAATTAGTCGTTTCCAAGAAGGACATCATTTCCTTTTTGGTAGTTGGTCTAGGTGCTTGTAAGATTGCTGTTTTCCTATCTTTATCTCTAATGTTCTACCTTCTTTGGATATCACATATCCCAGGTATTTAACCTGTTTTTTCCAAAGTTGCAATTTGTGTTTATTCACTTTATGCCCTTGCTCAGCCAAAAATTTCAACAATGCTATTGTGTCTTTTCTACATTGCTGCTGGGTAGGAGCTGCAAGCAAGATGTCATCTACATAAAGTAATACTTGACTGCCCCCTGGTGGAGAAAATCCCGCCAGGTTGCTAGCCATCTCTTGTGCAAATATTGTTGGACTTTTACTATATCCCTGTGGTAGTCGGGTGTACGTATACCTTTTGCCCTGAAATGTAAATGCAAACCAATGCTGGCTGTCAGGGTGGATAGGTATTGAGAAAAACGCATTGCTAATATCTACCACAGTGAAATATTTTTGTTGCGGCTTCAAATCATTTAACAAGGTATGTGGGTCTGGCACCGTAGGTGCCCTTGGTATTACCGCATCATTTACAGCCTGCAAATCTTGTACCATCCGCCATTCCCCGTTTGCTTTTTTAACAGGAAATAGAGGAGTATTACATGGTGAATCCAAGGATTCTACCAGTATCCCTTTCTTAAGTAATGCCATTATGATAGGTTTGATTCCCTGTTCCGCATCCTTGCTCAAAGGATATTGTCTTTTTCTTGGTCTAAAGGCCGATTTTGGTGTAATAACTACTGGCCCTGCTGTTCGAATAAGCCCCACATCCGATTTCCCTGTTGACCAAAGAATATCTGGTATTTTACTCAAAGCTTTCTCTTCTTCTTCTATCAAGAACGCCAATCAGCTGTCTTTACTCTGTTGTAAGTGTACAGCTGGGCGTGCTTGCGTTAACCAATTTAGTTTTTGTTTCTGTACTCCTAAGTCCGATAATTCCAAGTCAGTTAGTTTTTTCCATCTTGTCACTTTGTCACCCAAGTCTACCCACCTAACATTCCTGTTTTTGGTTAGGCTAACATGCGGTAGTTTATTGGAGTTGTACAATTCCAAGAACTCCTGAGGTAATGAACAACTCACTACACTATTGCCCTCAGTGTCCCAGTATAAAGTCCGTAGTATTAGTCTATTTGCGGGATTCCTGAACAATTTTTGTTCATATTCTTTATCAGGCCCTGATGTGCTACAATAATATAGGGTACAATGTAACAAGTGTTGTTGATCAACATCGAGGGGAAGCACCTTGCTGGTGGCTACATTCATTAGTTCCTTGGTCACTGGCCCTGGACCGGTTGTAACCAGGTCCTGGCTGTACCAATAATAGGCCTCACCCTCCGATCGTACTACAAAAGCATCAGTTTGTCTCTGTGCCTCCATACCATTCATGGTAGGGACTACTGCTATGCCAAAAAGTTGCATAAGATCTCTTCCTAATAAGTTCATGGGGCATTTGGCAGAAAGTACTATTTTACTTCTCTGGGTTATACCCGAGACGGGGTCAGTTATTGCTATATCATGGGAAAGTGGTTCCCTGTACAGCTGTCCGTTTGCTGCTTTTACTAATATATAATCGGGTGACTCAGAATGTTCCGGTAACTTTGAAGGGTGTATCAAAGTTCGTGACGCTCCTGAATCACACAAAAATTTGACTTTTCTCCCTTTTACCAGAAGTGTAACTTCTGGTTTAGTGTCTGCTAAATAGAGCGCCAAGCTCAGTAGTGCCAAGTCCAAAACTTCACTTTCCCCAACTTCTACATCCGGTTGCATGTCATTTGTTTCTTCTAAGGTATTTACATTACTCCCCTGCTCATTAGTCTCTCCTAATGACTGTCGAGCAGTATAACTGCCATCTAGTCAATCCTCATCATCCTTTTTTTCCACAGGTGCCTTACTCCTGCAATCCCTTGCCAAATGTCCCTTTTTACCGCAATTGAAGCACTCACCTCTTTTTTTTCTGTCCTCATAAAACTCTGAGTTTCTGTCAGAACGTTTGTTACCCTGAGCATTTCGCTTACCCTTTTTGGCTGTTTGTACTACAAAAACTTCCGCACCGTCTTCAGCTGTGAAGACCTGCTTTTTCTTTTACTGTAAAATGTTTTTGGCATGCCTAGCATACTCTAATAAGGCTTGGAGCCTACTGCTCGGTGATCTATCATATGCTTCGTGACGAAGCTATTGATAGGGGCAATGCAGCCTTTTAAAAATGCATTCTTTAACTGCTGTTCATACGAGCTATCATTTTTGATTTTCAGGAATAGTCATACCACTATGGTTATTAAAACATTCTAATAATCTACCATAGTATGTGTCTACTGTTTTATTATCTTGTTGTACGCATTGGTTAATACAAGTCCAATCTGCCCATGGTTTCCATTTTTCAGTAATGCGGTCTGTAAGACCCTTCAATCTAGCATCTAGTTCTGCGTCACTGTGTGGGAGTGGCCTGAGTTGCGCGTCACGGGCATTCCAGGCGCCACAAATCATGTGCCAATCTGGACCTAAAATTTGTCTAATTACTTTTTCTACCTCTTCCCCATTCAGGTGGTAACTCAATCTCATGCCCTGTAAATCTTGTACAAATTTCTCAAAGTTAATTTTTGGATGGGGAATTCCCTCTGTAGCTTTCCGGATATTTTCCGGTGTCCACGGTCTATACACTAAGAGAGTTGAGGCCTGGCCCTCCTGTCCTGCCTGCGGGTTTGGTACTTCAATTAATGGACAGATTTTCTCACTCCCATCTAATGAATCTCCGCTTGATTGAACATCTATAAGTGTTTGACGTGTTCGGGATCTAGTTCCGATAGGTTCTTTTACAAATGGTTGTCTTAATACCCCTGTTGCCTCCGGATAACGTGGGGGGGGGTCCAGCCCGCCCTCCCGCTTCATATTCTAAGTAAGGCATCGGAGGAGGTGGTAGGGGAGGGACCGATGCTACTACTGTATTATTATCCTCTTTGTCTAAAAATAATGCTTTTGCATTTTTATTTTTCTGTTCCCTTCGGTTCACTTCCTCAATCCACCTATGTGCTTGAGGAACGCCCAACTGTTGTTGTTTTTTTGCCTGACCTTCTGCGTCAGATTTTAACTGTTTCAAAAGTTTTACTAGTGATATTTTATCTAATTTACCATCAAAGTCATACTTATTAACCCATTTTGAAAAATGTCTCACATTATCTGCTCTTTGCAATTGCATATACTTTATGCTTCTGTTAGGGCGGTCACGTGACCCTTTAGTGCATTCATTTCCCATGTCTCTTTAAAAAAAAAGAACTGTTACGTAACCCTTTCTCTTGTACCACGTGGTATCTTATTTCCCGTATCCACAGTAGTGTCTAGAATGACTGTTTTACTTTGCTTTGTTTACTTCCTGATCTATGACTCAAGATACAATACTTCGACTACCTCTCTCCCTGCTATCACATACCTTAGCAATAGCACAGTGTAACCTGGTCCCTGATCTAAAACAAAAACAAAGAGAGGAATTCTGCTTACCCGAGCCTCCCGCTTACTGTTATACTTCTTTTTAGGATCCAGTTTTCCGCTTTTCGGCCACAGATCAGACAAGTGGACAGCCTCTTTAGATACGACAATTCAGTCGGAGGTCTTTCCTTCTTCTGCGCAGGTTTCGGTGCCACCTATATACTCTGACCTGCAGCTTACCAAGGGAATTCCGTCTCGAAGGACCAAAATGTTAAATAAATTTGTTAAAGTCAGACTGTAAAAATCATCTGGCATTTAAAAAAATGACAGTCAATAACAAACAGTAATGCAGGTTTCTCAGGTATCTACTATACAAATATTCTAATGTACATTAGGAGGCAAAAAACCATACACAAACTTGTACAGAATTTTGTCTAGCTTTATTCAGGAAATACATGATATTTTATAGGGTTTACAATCAGCTTTTGCCCACCTCACTGACGTGGTCAGTGACAGGGTCTTTACATCATGACCATTCATAAGAAAAATGCTGATATTACAATTTTTAAAAAGTTACTTTCCCATGAGAATATTACAGCCTTGCAAGCACCTGGTCAGTCACAATGTCCTTCCGAGGATGTAGCCAATTCAAGGCTCTTAGATTAGTTCGAATACAATGGGTGCATGTCTTCTTTAATGCTTCTCTTTGTCTCTTTCTTGTTCACCAGCTGGACATTATCTCTGATAGTGCGACAAGGCCGCTCTTCTGGTAGAAGCAGGAAAAGATACACATGCACACAGATTCATTATTTTCTAACTTTGCAAAATAATCTTTCACTGACAGACATGAGCCAGGCCGAGCTGGTCGCTGCCAAGGCCAAGTTTCTAATCACACAGCAGCTTATGCTTCAAGCAATAATATGCGAGTTTATTTCTACTATTATTCTAGTAAAACAGAATTAAATGCATTACATATTACTCTATTTCTCAATCTATGTATTTCATATATGTTCAAGTTCATTTATATATATCAAACCACACAACTTATATGTCAGAATATGTAAATACATATTTCTCTAACAGCTTATATATGAATACATATTTTTTAGCAGCTTGTATGTGAATACATATTTTTTAGCAGCTTATATGTGAATACATATTTTTCTAACAGATGTATAGTATCATATTGTAGTCAACAACAATTTCAGATACTTTTTGCATTTCTGTATGTCTGGTTTGCATTTTCAGTTTTCTTGCTTTGCCTTTGGGTTTTCCACAGCCCTAAGAGTGTTTACAAAGTGTCTCGCACCTGTTATGGTCTATTGCAGGTTGCAAAGCATTCACATTTTCCCTTATTTAGACAATTTCTGATTTCTGCAGATTCTTTCACAGCTTATTAAGAACCTTGGGATTGGCTAATAAAGCTATTTCTCAGCTTGGGGTTTTAGGTGAACAAAGAAAAATCTTCTCTTATTCCTTCTCATAAGATAGTGTTTTTAGATTATTTTCTCAAGACAAAGTGGGAAGTTATGGGGAACAATTTATATTTTAAACCAGATTTATGCATCTGTCAGAGAATATATCCGAATTCTAGCTTTGATGGCCTCATCTATTCTCATGATTCCCTTGACTAGAATGACACATGAGAAAGATGCCCTTGTTATATAATTTAGTTCTGATTTCCTCAGTCCTTGAAAAATGTCTTAAAATCCACCAGTGCAATTATTGTATCTCACTATTCCATTTCTTAATTATGCCAATTCCAAGGTTGCCATTAGTTGGAGAAAGAAAAGTACTTATTTCTCAATAAAACTATTTACCTTTTCTTTGTGTTATTAAATGTTATTATATAATTATTACCATCGTTGTCGCCTCACAGCAAGAGGTTCTTCGGTTTGATTCTCAGCTGGAGTTCCTTCTGTGCATTGTCTGCATGTCCAATCTGTGGCTGAGTGAACTTTAAAGACATGCAGGTAGGTGTGTGTGCATGTGGGTGTGCCTTCTGTGAAGGTTGGGTGTCGGGCTGGCAACTTGGCACATAAAAATCCACTGCCAATCAATCTGCAGACTGGTGATCCGCTGTGGCAACCCCTAACCAGGAAAAGCCTAAAGACATTTTTTTCTCTACCATCATCATCATTACTTTACTCTTCTGTTCTGTTCTTGAAAGTAGTTTTGCGTGTATTTTTTGAGTAGATGTCAGAAAAGCAGATGAAAAATATTCAGGTGAGAAACTTTGCTCATAGAGTGCTTTTTTCTGGAGATAAGTATAGGTCGCAGTTAAACAGTAATGCTTCATCTCTTGTAGGTGTTGAAGAAAATTGTAGCTGAGACATCCAGTGGTGGAGTTACAGCTAATGATACCATGATACACTTCACTATCTCTACTTTGCCGTTTGGAGGAGTGGGTATGTAATCAAAACTTCTATATTGTAATTCTAGATGTTTATTAGTTTTTCTATTCCCTTATTTGTCTGACATACTATGTGCTGTTTTCTTGTTTTCCTTGGAAGAGAAAGCAGTCACAAAAGCACCACCAGCACCAGTTTTTTTATTAAATAATGTTATGGTTTTGTTATATTTTAAGACTTCAGTTTTTGATTTTCTGTATTTTTTTTTTTTTTGTAGTCTGACCTGTAAGAATGCTAAAATCTTACTTGCCTGCCTTGTCCTTGAGCTCTTTTGATACCTGAAGGTATCATCATGGAAGTAGAACTGTAACTTACAGTTATAGGTCCTGTTGTAATAACTGTAATGCACTCCAGAGCATGTGGTGGCATTGTAGGATGTAGTGATGAACAGCATTTCTTGGAAGACCACTTCATCAAAAACAGTCACCCACAAGCTTCGTTTGTTGATGTATTTTTGCAGGGGAGTAGAGCTCTCCCGCCATTCCTCCTTTTTATGCATTCTCACTCCTGCAGTATTAAAGTTATTTCAAACCCAAGGTTGCCATTAGTGGGAGAAAGGAAAATACTTATTTCATAGTAAAACCAATATTTCCTTTTCTTCAATTTTCACACACTGGATATTCCAAAAATAGTCTTCAGTTGTCCCTTTAGCAAATCGGTTGTCACTGTGTTACTACTTAGTATGCAGTTTGTATCCATTGTATTGTACTGGGTTGGTTTCTAAATCACATTTGTACATTACTAGCAGGTGCAATGACTTGGGCATGGTATTGTCCCAGTTACAGCATATCCTGTGTTGCTGTATTGTGACAGAGAATTCTTAGAAGCTATCTAGTTCCTCTTTGCCTAGTTTGAAAATACCATTTCTAGTCTCATTTTCTGCTTCACACATATATGGTTAGCTTGTGTTTTGTGATGTGACGCTATGGTTATAATTTTCTCCCTTTTTAGGTAACAGTGGGATGGGAGCCTATCATGGCAAGTTTTCATTTGACACCTTTTCTCATCATCGTGCCTGTCTTATTAAATCTCTAAAAATGGAGACAGTAAACAAGGTTCGGTATCCACCTGGCAGCCCAGAAAAGGTAAAATGGATAAAACGTCTAATTACGAAACAAGTCAACTTTGGCAAACTTGGCCTGGTATTCATTGGCTTGCTTGGAGCACTTCTGGCAGTCCTAATGAAGGTAGGTCTTTTCCTTTTTAAACAATGCAAATGCTTTAAGAAATACGTACTCTGCAACTCCTATGCATGCCATATTTATTTATTTTGGCACTGTTTGCTGATACAACCATTTTATAATTATATATTTATATAATATTTAATAAACCTGCATCATGTCAGACAATCAGTGCTCACATATTTTTCAATAACCATTTTTATGTGTTTTATTTTTATTTTAATTTATTTTTTATTTAGCCGTTGTTGACTGGGTTAGTCCTACTAGGCTAGTAACCTCTTTTCAGTGGAGACCCAATGTGGTATTTATATTAAAAGAGGAAATTTGGCCAGGACACAAGGGAACTTCTCTTACTGTTTTCAGTAAGTGCTGTGGGCTTTTTTATATCCATGTGAGCTACTACAAACTCAAGTAGATGAGACCTTGGATTAATGCCTGACCCCCCCCCCCCCAGCGCTGCAATAAATATCAGCAATTTGAAAAATTAAGCCAATCACCTGGAGTGGGAGTAGAACCCACAGCTTTCTGGTCTTCCAGCACCAAAAGCAAGTGTGCTACCTATTGCACAACTGCCGTTGTTGTGCATGTCATGCAGTATATCCAGTATCACAACCAATTTTTCTGTCTAGTTTTAATCCTATGGTAGATTTAGCATTGCTCAGTAAGCAAAAACAGTTTAAGACACAAATTAACTATAACATAATTTGAGATAAAAAATTAATTAGTAACAAGTAAATAATACTATTTTTATATTTAAACGTAAATAATTTTTAACAATCCAAGATAAAAGTATGGTTTTAACTTCACCTTTTAGAAGCACTACTTCCTTGTTTTGCAAAATCTGTGCTTGGAAATTCATATCCCAAGGTTTTGTCTTACCACATAAAGATCCCACTTTCAGTTATTTATCTCTATTATTATGTTCACTGCCGCTCGTACAGTTGGGTTAGACTTTGATTTCCAATTTCTACTAATTGCTTTTTTGACATCCACCAGAATTAAACTCGTCAAGATCTTACTATGTCTAGGAAATTCAGATTCTGTATCACAACTCAAAAAATCATTTCCTTAATTACACTCATTTGCTTGCCCAGTATTTCTGATACAGAACTCTGTAGGGAACTTTTAAGTTTACCAGCTCAGTACACTCCCAAAACATGTGTTCCCAGCTGTCTCTTTCTTCCCTATTAAACCTCCAGCATTTTCCATCTGCCTGAGGAGAAATTCTTTGGAGTCTGTTTGGTGTATAGAAATACCTATGCAAACACTTTCAAACAAAAATCCTAAATCTTCTAGACTTTGTTGCACATTTTGTAGCCATGCATATGTCCTCCCATTATTTCATTGTGAATTGCTTATCCAGTCTGTCTTCCCAATATTTTCTAACCTCTTCTGATTGATTCCTATAGTTATAGTGCAATATTTTATATATCCTACTAATTATCCTTTTTTTAACCACAGCTTCTATTCTATATTCAGCTAAAAAGTCTACCAGAGCAGGTCTTTCACGTAGGATTCTCCTATCTCTTTCTCTTCGCTTATACTCTGAAATCAATCACTGATAAGGAAAGCAGTTTCTAGCCTGCAGTCCAAATGTCTTCTTGGCCTTTTCTCAATTTATTACCTTTCCCTCTCTAGTTATTTTATCTCAATACCATTGTTCCTTTGCCAGTTTTCTCCAGTATGTTCCAACCCCCACCTGCCTATTCTCTGTTTCCCTAATTGCAGTCATCCTTGTTGTCACAATCTCCTTTCTCCATTCTCGTGTTGGCTTGGTTTTTAGAATACTTTCTGCTACTTTATGAATATTATATTCTATATGGCCATTGTTATTCTCCTTAAAGATCTGCATCCGAAATTCAACTCTCTCTTTATTTCTTGAACTCCCCTCCCACTCTCAACATCATCCCTTTCCACTTTGAATTATAGCTTTCTGCTTGTGTTATGTATATGAGCCTTAACTCAAATAGCCCTTCATATCAGGTAATACTAAACCACCTTGTATTGGAAGGATCATGCTATTTCACATAACCTTTAGCCTCTTCCCCGCACAGATAAAATCCTTCAGCTCTTTATTAATTACTGCCTACAGCTTCTCCCCTGTTGATAAGAGTATGCTGCTCCTGTATATAAAACTAAAGGGACTAAAAGCATTTTCACTGCTTGTATCTTGCTATCCATACCCATAAACAAGAGTTTCCATTTTCTCAATTTTTATATTAACTTTTATTTAGTCTGTTCCCATATATCCTTAGTTGCCGTAATGGAATCCTTTTTAGCCCATACTGCTAAATACTTCATTTTATCATGTCCCCATAAATATGGGTATTGCTGAACCAATTCATGTGTGGGTACATAATTTACAGCTATACCCTTTGTTTTGTTTTCATTCATTTTATATCCCAAAATTACTTGAAACTGTCTCAGAATGTTGCACAACACTAAGATATCCTTTTCTGGTTTACAAATAAAATCAACTTTTCTTCACTATTATACCAATCATATTCTTGAATTTCTGAGTCCCTTATTTTCTTTGCCAGTGGCATTAAATTTAACTCAAATAACAAGGGGAGAGGGGACAGCCTTGCCTGGTTCCTCTATATAGACACAACGTATCAGTGAAGAGCCATTCCACTTTAATGTTTGCCTACAAGCCCTCATTTATCCTCCTGATTAACCTTATTATTCTATCAGGAAATGCAAATACTTCCATTGCAGTACTCACAAAATCAGAGTGTACTCTTTCAACTTCTTTGAGGCAGTCACCAAAGCCGTGGATGAGGGTAAGGTGGTTCACACAGCCTATCTTGACCTCGCCAAGGCTTTCGACACCATCCCCCATTCTGGAATTATAGCTAAACTCACTAAACTAGGTATAAATCCCTACATTACAAGATGGGTTGCCAACTGGCTCACTGACAGAACCCACACTGTAAAAGTTGCAGACTCCAAATCTGACCTCAAAGCAGTGACAAGTGGAGTACCAAAGGGTTCCATCCTAGGACCTCTCCCGTTTGGTATCTACTTCTCTGAAGTACAGGCTAACACAGAAGGCCTCTGGCTAACAAAGATCGCTGATGACTGCAAACTAGGAGCCATAGTCAAGTCCCCAAATGATGTGGACATCCTACAGAAGGGCCTCACTGAGACAGATGCCTGGTGTCAGTGCCATGGCCTCAAGCTCAATGTCAAAAAGTGCAGTGTCATCCCCTTTGTTAAAAACTCTGTACCCATGTACTACAACATAGGCAGCAATCTACTTAACACCGAATGCGTGATAAGAGACCTTGGGACCCAGGTGGACAGTAGTCTCTCCTTTGATAGTTACATTGCCACAGTAGTCAGGAAGTCCTTCTATGTGGCACTTCTCATCATAAAAGGGTTCTTATCCAAGAAAAAAGAGATCATTGTTCCCCTCTACTCATCACTCATTAGACCCATTATAGAGTACAACGCCTCTTTTGGAATGTACCTCACAAGACATCTGCAGCAGCTGGAAAGGCCACAGAAGTACCTCACAAAAAGGATTACTGGCCTCAAACAAATGTCCTATGCAGACCAACTGAAAAAACTCCAGCTTTACTCCGTAGCATATTGCCTACTCCGAGGTGATCTCTGCCTAACTTATAAAGCTATGTCAAACCCAGAGCTGTTGGACATGCTACACCTAAAGAAATCCCAATCCCTCTGAGTTACACGCTCTAACAACCTAAACCTTGTCACCACAATAAACAGGACACGCTGGAGGGATAGATTCCTGTCCCAGAGACTTCCTATACTCTGGAACAAGCTACCCATCTATGTCAAGCAAAGTTCTTCATTAGCACTTTTCAAGAAAAATCTTGATGAGTGGATGAGAAATAAGAAATACACCCCGGAGATCACTTCTGTGTCTTTGCTTGACAGTGGCACAGGAAAATAACTTTCTTGGGTGGCGTAAGCCATGGAACCTTGGCTAGGCTTACGTAGTCCCTTGGGCCAATAGCCTAGTACCTACCTATGAACAGCAGAAACATTTCCTTACATTCTGCTTCCCTTTGGATCATCATTGTTCTATTAATGTTGTCAAATGTTTGCTTCCACTCCACTAAACCACATTATCAATTTTGACAACCCCTTTGCCATTCTTTTAGCTATTATAGACATAAACACTTTATGATCATGATTGAAAGTTGAAATGGGTGTATATGAAGCTGGGTCTAATGGTCTTTACCGTCTTCAGATATTACAGCCACCCCAGTTTTTTTTCACAGATAGTGGTACTTCCCCCTCCTTTTAAGATACTGTTAAACAAAACCTTCCAGATCATTGTCACTTTCTTCCCTCCTAGCTTCCAAACTTCCCCAGGAATGCCATCTATTCCTGGAGACTTTCCTGCAAATTGATTATACATCACCATTTTTATCTCATCTCCTTCTATCGTAACTGTTAATTGTTGAGCCTCATCTGCCTCTAATCTGAGAATACCTAAGTCTTCCTTAAATATTTTCATTTGTGTTTTTTTTTATTTCCACATTCTTCTGCTTTGTACAAATTTTCATAAAGTTTCTGAAATATCTCTAATACCTTTACAGGTTCTTTGGTTATTTTTCTTGTTATAGTATCCCTATGTTTAACAAGAACCTTTTTTACAATCTATTATTTAAGTCATTGTGCTAAAAGTTTTTGTACATTTTAGTTATCAAACAGTTACTTAACAGCAATCTTTCTAAACTCATGCATATTATCCAGATATTTCCTTATTTTCCCTATAGCAGTTCACATTTGCACATTTTCTTGTTCTGTGAGATTCCCTTTATTCTGCAATACCTTAACCTTTGTCTTCCCCTCTAAACAATTCTTGCTACTTCTTAGGCATGTCTGTTTTTATTTTATTTCCACCCTATTTTTAAGCTCCATTTTTATCCCACTCTGAAAAAATATCTATCTTCCGTAATAACTATCGAATAATTTCCACTACCCTTGCCTTAAATTTGTCTGTTTTTAACAGATAGATGGGGAAGCACCCATGTCTCATTTGTGTTTCATTACCCTTTATTTTTATCTTAGCTGTTATTGGCACATGATGTGAAATAGTTATTGGATATGTGTGAAAGCTTTCAATTAAATGCACATATTCCTGTGAAATATAATTTTTTGTCTAGATTAGCCCAGTTATTTTAACTTGGGAAATAATATGTACATTTCCCTGAGTTTCTACTACTGAATTCATGTCTTCCATAAATGTATTCAGAAATCTTCCCTCTTTTGTTATATTTTCCCTTCTATGTCCCTCATATACATCATAACTCTTGCAAATCAAGTTCCACTGCCCACCTATAAGTAATATTCCCTGCTGAAAGCTGATTATTTTGCCGACAATTTTCTTAAGCACCATAAAATCAGTTTTAGGTGGAATATACATATGTGCCAGCATAATCCTTCTCCCTTGCCAGTAGCCCTATACTGCCACAAATCTAGCATTACTGTGTTTTATTTTTTTCTATCAGTATTAGAACTCCATTAGTAATTTGTATAAGTACACCTCTTTTCCTTTATCCCTGATATTTTTCTGAATATTCCTCCTGAAATCCTTTCTTTATCAAACTTGCATACTCATTTCTTCCCAAGTGTACCTCCTGTAGCATTGCTATTTGCACTCTGTGTTTCTTAATATAATTCAGTACTCTTTCCTTTATGTCTATACCTGTGAGGCCATTCACATTGCAAAATAATATATTTAGTGTAACCATCATGCTAAAAAGATATTATTCCCACCTATTATGTATGATGGCTTTTTCAAATGTCTGTTTCCAGCTTTTGTGTTACATGCACCCACTAATGTTTGGCAGGTTGATCTTTTATACAGTTGTTTGGTTTCACATCCTTTTGAATCAGTGTCACATTTTATAAGACTTTTTGTTTAATGAAATCCCTCATAAAAAAAAAAAAAAAAAAAAACCCTGTCACTTTACTCTGTATCTTAAAGCCCTGTCACTTTACTCTGTATCTTATTGGCTGCTGAGAGATGACCTGTGACTGGTCTATAGGGCAATCTCCAATCCTGCCCCAATGGAAATGCTGCACATCCACAAGTCAAATGGCACAAGAGTCACTCACTCAAGGGATCTCAGCCTAGCTTGTGACATTAACAGAACATGCTGGAAAGACAGCTATGTCTCCCAGAGACTGATACTTCTCTGGAATAGACTTCCAATTTATGTAAAACAGAGCTCCTCACTGAGCCGATTCAAATGCAACCTAGATAACTGGATGCGAGACCGCAAATTTGCCCCTGGATTGGCACCCATGTCCTTCAGGGACAGGATTATCCTGTGTTGATCACACACCCTCTCTGTTCATAAATTCATTCTGTGAACTACCCAAAAAGAACAAATGGGGATACTTGGGATTAACATGACTAGTCTTGTAAATGCACTAGGACCACTAGCATAGTAACCTCCTATGAACTTAGGTTTACAGTGCATATCGAGTGAGAATTATCTGGAATTAAGCAGAATAACTTTGTCTACAAGCTCTTTTCACAAAGCAGAGAAATGTACTAAAGTGATGCTATTTTAATCCCATGACAGTGATGGCTTAACTGCAATGATGCTCACTGGCTAGTTTTATTTTTATTTCTGCTGTGCCTTTGTTAATTTTGTAAATGTATGCTCATGCTTTCTGCTGTTTGTTTCCACCTCCATTAGCAGCTTCATGACCCATTTTGTGTCTGTAGTGTAACACTGAGTGTATTAATTACTTGCTATAACCATTTACTTGTTGTTTGGGTGATGGACTAAACCACTGCTGCAGCATTTGCATAACTAGTGGGTGTTGCAGGTTTTTGTTATTGGTCCAATTTAGGTATTCTTAATGTTTTGTACATTTTATTATTTTACTGTAAAGTAATACAGAGGTAACTATGGTACCTTTTTAGTATTTTGTATGCAATCTGTTAGTTGTTTGCAGTTGTGGGTAGAGCTTGGTTTATTATAAGTCTTATATAAAATATATATAACACACACACACACACACACACACACACACACACACGCGCGCGCGTGAGAAATATTTGATCTGGTGTTGTCCTTTTCATTCTTCCTGACTAATGGGCTCGGATCTGACTCAGCCGCATATACTAGACTTCTGATCCAGCTCTCGAGCTCTTCCCTCTACCCATAATGCCATACTCCATCCCCATTGCCTCAAATATCGTTTGCTGCCATTGGCTGCCCAATTATTTCAAACTCCAAAGAAACATTCCGGGCCTCCTTCCACAGCATCTTCTAGGTCTTCCAGAAGTTTTTCAGAAGCGGCTCTGGATAGGATGATGTGAAAATTCCTCAGAGCTTAGATGCAGGTAGGAGTCCTGTCAACTCCGTCCCCTGATGGATCTGTAAGTGTGCCTTCAAAGTCTGTTTTATCTCCCTCATCGATCCAACCCATGTTTCGGAGTCGCAGGATCCGAGATCCCCAAGAGGTTCAGCACTGGATCCAAGGAAAGTTTCCTCCTCCACTCTGATGATTTCCCTGACTGGTTCTGCTCTGATACCCTTGGATCAGAGTGGATCTCACAGCTGAAATGTCGACACCGGGTCCTAGGGAGTGGGCTTGGCTCCAGTTTTGTTGAATCTGTCCCTTTCTCTCGAGCTTTGGCCATAAACAGCTCAGATGCAACTCTCCCCTTCAGGCTCAGATCTGGGGGGTGACCCTGACCTACATTCTTCAGAAGCTTTGTCCTCAGAGGAGGAGGGTATAGACTTCCCCTGGTCCATTGGCTTTTAAGGTGGCAGAAAGGGCTTTTTCTCTCCTCAGAAAATTGTCTTCTCATGATGTTCATCGTGCATACAGCTGCAGTCATAACAGATGGGTTCTCCTGCCGTCAGGCGGGTCCTCGGTCGGCCAAATTCCAAAGTCTAGGTCCGGCATCGGTTGTCGTCACTTCTTCCCTGATGTCAGTGCGACAGGGGTATAAAAGAACCAGCCGATGCCATTTTCTTCAGTCTTTCTTGCCGCGCGGTGCCCAAAGCAGAAGCAGTTTGCAAGTGCCGGTCGGCCAGCTCCTGAGATTACGAAACATTTGGAACCGAAGTCTTCTTAAAAGCTAAGTACCCCGTTGGGGAAACTTTTTCTTGCCTCAGACCGATGTCAGACAAAGTTAATAATTGTATTTCTTGTGGGAAGCAAATACCGCATAAGGACTTCCATTCCCTCTGTATACCTTGTTTAGGCCCAGACCACGACGTCTCGGTCTGTCGCTTTTGTGCTACATTCAACAAACGCACTATTAAGTGTCGGGCGGAGTTCGCCCAGCATTATTTTGGAAAAGCATTTAACTATACTATGTCGTCGGATACTCCGACTCCGGTTTTGTCTAAAAAATGCAAAGACAAGGACTGACACTCGAGGTCCGCAGCCTCTACCGACACCACGCCTAAGCCGACTACACGTGGTCCGGTTCTCAGCGAGGCGCCTACGCAGCCCCTGATTACCGACGACACATCTTTGGCAGTGTCTCCTGTACCCGAGGTCGCAGACTCCTCGGCCCACACCCTGACTACAGATACCGAAGCCACGCTTGGCGTTGAAACACAGAATGTGGACAGGTCCACCTCCACTCAAGGTATCTTCAGACCTTCCTCTTCTTTCTCCATCAAGGCTTTCACCAAGTCTAAAGCTACCATGCACCCTAAGAGACCAGCTACACAGGGCCCATCTCCAGGCCCCATGCCTAAGAAACAGATGCTTAAAATGGCTGAGGATTTAATTACTCTAATCAGAGGTTCTCCGCCACCTCCGGACAAAAGACCCAGAGTGGAGGAAGATTCCCCCTCCTCTGATCAGGGCTCCATTATTTCAGAGCACTCTGATTATCAGGAACAGTCTTACTCCCCTTTTGAAGACTCAGATGCAGAGGAATCTATTCCTTCTGTATCCCCCCCCTGAGGATTACTCATTTGGTGAAACTCTGCATACCTTAAGGGAACACTTCCACTGGGAAGGCCAGGATTATTCAGATTCCAAGAAAAGGCTCAGGGAATTTCTTTTGTTACTCCAACACAGGCCACTGGCTATACCTCCTGTCCTGGACATCCTAGATGATGTTTACTCGGAGGCCTGCCTTAACCCGGATTCTCTTGCTCCAGCTCCAGTTAAGCCTGACAGGTACTACAGGGTTCCTGACTCACACCAATTTCTATACAAAAGCCATGCTGCTGACCTAGAAA
The DNA here is from genome assembly GCF_019279795.1 of Protopterus annectens. NCBI lineage: Eukaryota > Metazoa > Chordata > Ceratodontiformes > Protopteridae > Protopterus > Protopterus annectens. Next base: position 630,500,779 of record NC_056747.1, read on the forward strand.
CCATCTCTCAGGGGCCCAAAGGAGTTAAGGCCTCCATTACCAAAAACCCATTGCCTTCCGAGAGAGATTCCAGATCCTTAGAAAGATGGGGAAAAAAGGTATATACCTCGGCTACCTTATCCATGAGGGCCTTAAACTGTCAGTTTCTTATGCTAAAATACCAACAGTTTCTGTTATCTCAATTGAAAAGTAAAATGTCACAACCTGAACAACCAGACATGAAGGAGTTGCAGGATTTGATGCATAGTGCAGAACAAGTGGGTAAACATACCTTACAATGTGGTTTTGATGCTCTAGAGGCCTCATGTAGAGCTGCTGTTACAGGCTCAGTCATATGTAGGCATGCCTGGCTCAAGGAACAAGCCTTGCCTGATCATGTCAAAGCTAAATTACTAGACCTCTTCAAAAGGATGTACTATTTGGGGCAAATGCTGAGGAAGTATTACGGAAAATGGAGGAAAAGGCTAAATCATTGCAAACTGTGAAAGAATTTCTGCAGGTCCAACCCCCACGTTTTAGTAGAAATTGGCCTTCCAAAAACTGGTCCTTTCCTGCCACAGACAGACCCCAAAGAGGCAGATACAGGCACCCGAGGGGCAGAGGACAAACACAAGGCTCGTACAGAGGCAGACAATGGCAAGCTCCTACACAAAGAGGTGGTGAGGACAACTCACAGTCTTTCAGAAAGCAAAACCAATGACTTTCCCCTTTGCATGCCAACCAGGTCTCAAATGGCAGCCCCCTTAGGAGGAAAGCTGGCACTATTCTCAAAAAATTGGCATATTGTCACAAAGGACAAATGGATCCTGGACATTATAAAGAGAGGCTACAAATTCCATTTTCATACCCTTCCAAAAATGAAAGGCATGCCAAACCTGCCACACAATCAAAGGGCAGAGGCACAAAAGCAAATTTCAGGTCTTATAAACATGAAAGCTATTCAAGAGGTACCTACACACGAACAAGGTCAAGGTTTTTATTCCAGGCTATTTCTGGTGCCAAGGAAGGGAAAAGACTGGAGACCGATTTTGGATCTTTCCATCCTAAACACATTCCTACTCGTACCAAAATTCAAGATGCTCACTCTACAGCAACTTCTTCCCATGCTGGGCAAGGAGTCTTGGCTGGTAACACTGGACCTCAACTAGGCATACCTGCATGTCCCAATCAGACAAAATTGCAGAAGATACCTCAGATTTCTTGCAGGTTCAACCCATTATCAATTCTCTGCATTGCCCTTTGGTTTATCTACTGCACCCAGAGTATTCACAAAATGCCTGGCATCAGTAATTGCCTACTGCAGACTTCAAGGGATACAAATATACCCTTATTTGGACGACTGCCTGATCCAAGCGGACAGCAAGCACATTCTTCTGAAACATCTGGCTTATGTAATAATATCATTAAACTCTCTAGGATACACAGTCAACAAAGAGAAATCAAGACTAATACCCTCTCGGAAGATAATTTTCCTGGGTGCCAATTTGGACACAAACACCCAGATGGCCTACCTCACGCCAGAGAAACAGGGGCAACTAATTCAATATTTCAGAACACTGGCAAATTGCACCAGGCTGACTGCAAGGAAAATCCTGCAGGCTCTGGGATTCATGGCATCTTGCATCTTACTAATCCCATGTGCAAAGCTGCATATGAGAAAACTACAATGGTACCTAAAAAACATATGGTCTCAACACAGCCACAGTTTGGAAACAATAATACCATTAATTCCATTTCTGCAAAAGGAATTTCTGTGGTGGGCTCAAGCATGCCAAACAAACACAGGTCTTCCATTCAGCAAGCCTCAAGCAAATCAAGTCATCACAACAGATGCCTCGGACTACACCTGGGGGGCGCACATGACAGACCGGTGCATTCAGGGCAAATGGACCCAAAAAGAAAAGCACCTTCACATCAATCAAAAAGAAATGCTAGCAGTGATAAATGCTATTATAGCTTTCAAGGACCTTCTACAACCAGGTCAGCTATTGATAAGAACAGACAACACCACAGTTATGTTGTACATAAACAAGCAGGGAGGAACACATTCTTATCCCCTATGCAGACTGGCCATGTCACTTTGGAACATGGCCATGGACTTACAAATGGAACTACAAGCACAGTACTTGCCAGGCAAGGAAAACACGCTGGCAAACAACCTAAGCAGGAATATGACAGATCCACACGAATGGAAGTTGCATCCAAAAGTTTTTACAGAAATAATCCAAGAATGGGGAAGGCCAGACATAGATCTCTTTGCCTCTCACAAAAATCATCAATTGACATAATTCTGCTCAAGGCTCTTCCATCCAAAGGCCTGGAGAGTGGACGCTCTCTCTTTCAGTTGGACATCAATGACAGTTTATGCCTTCCCACCTCTTCCTCTGCTGCCCAAAGTCCTATTGAAGACCAGAGCAGACAGACCAAAGATGATCCTCATTGCTCCGGACTGGCCAAGGCAACACTGGTACCCAGTCCTGAGGAGCCTGACGCATTCCCCACCATGGACCCTGCCTCTAATGCCTCTTCTTCTGACTCAGCACAGCTTCAAAACTCTTCACAGTCAGCTGAAAACACTCAATCTAGCCGCATGGAAGATTCCTTAGCATTGCAGCAGGCCCTGTTCTCCAAGGAGGTGCAGGATGTCATTTTGGAGGCCAGAAGGCCATCAACTAGAAAAGCTTACTCTGCAAAATGGAAACGTTTTTGTGTTTGGAATGAGAAAAAGGGCCAGTGCCCTGGAAAACTGAATTTACCTCAAATACTACAATATTTGGCTGAACTGCTAAGCAGTGGACTTTCGTTTTCCTCCATCAAAATCCATGCCTCAGCCATTTCTGCAGAATACAACACTGATCCACCTTTATTCTCTCACCCTCTATTAAGACAGTTCCTCAGAGGGGCTAAGAATTTAAGACCTCCAAGAAAACAACCTATACCTGCTTGGGATCTTAATTTCATTCTGGAAAAACTGACTTTGCCTCTTTTTGAGCCAGCTGCCTCATCAGATTTACAATATTTGTCCTGGAAAACAGCTTTCCTTCTGGCTATCACTTCAGCTCGGAGAGTTTCAGAACTACAGGCTCTTATGGCTGTCCAGCCTTTTATCATCTTCCATCAGGACAGAGTTTCATTACGTACCAACCCGTCCTTTATGCCTAAAGTGGTATCCAGGGTAGCTTTAAATCAGGCCATACATTTACCTACTTTTTATCCTAATCCTCAAAACAAAGGGGAGAGATTACTGCATTCCTTGGACATCCACAGACAACTGCATTATTATCTGGACAGAACAAAACCTTTCAGAAAATCAGAACAGCTTTTTGTGGCCTATGCGGTAGGAGCTCAAGGAAAGTCAATATCCAAACAGACAATCTCAAAATGGATAGCCCACTGCATACGCTTTTGCTATTCCTTTCATGGCAAAACTGTACCTACAGGCATTAGAACTCATTCTACCAGGGCCACAGCCACCTCTGCAGCCTTCCTCAGAGGAGTTCCTACCAAGGATATTTTAGAAGCAGCCACTTGGAGTTCTGTACATACCTTCTCCAAGCACTACAACCTACCATTATACTCCAAATCTAGAGCAGGCTTTGCCACTGCAGTCTTGCAGGGCATTTTGGCTCCTCCTAGCTCCACCTAGTGCCTACCACCCCTTTCTTAGCTTTGGGATTCTACCCATCTGTTATGACTGCAGCTGTATGCACGATGAACATAGTACAGTTTTGTACCTACCATAAATGTAGATGTTCGAGTGCTAATACAGCTGCAGTCCAGGTTTACCTCCCTCCTTCCCCTCTAGGGGTGTTCTTTTATGGTGTATTTGCTTGCAACTACTGGTCTTTGATTATATTGCATTGCATTATTACATAATTTTATGTATTGCCTTCCTTCTGGGGGCACCTGACATCTGGGGCAAGAAAAACTGAAGAAAATGGCATCGGCTGGTTCTTTTATACCCCTGTCGCACTGACGTCAGGGAAGAAGCGACGACAACCGACGCCGGACCTAGACTTTGGAATTCGGCTGACCGAGGACCCGCCTGACGGCAGGAGAACCCATCTGTTATGACTGCAGCTGTATTAGCACTCGAACATCTACATTTATGGTAGGTACAAAACTGTACTTTTTGGATCCTACCCCTTTTCCCTTATTGGTTCCAAGTTTTGAGTCAGTCAGACCTGCTCCACAGGGACAGCCAGTTCCAATTAGTCTCCAGTCAGCTCTACTAGAGGAACTTCTCCACTCTTCTGACACCTCTCCAGAACATCCCATGGAGGAGGTCCCCAAGAAGAGGCTGTGTAAGAGGAGACACATAGACTCCCCCATGGAGTCTCTCATGGAAGACACTGATTGTGATGATGGAGAAGGATCCCCCAGATTGCCACCAAATGACATCTCTTTTGGAGATATTCTAGAAATCCATAAGCAGAAAGGTGGCTGGTTGTCCCAAACTCCTTTTAAAGAATCAGTGTTCTTGAAGGCCTTTGGTTCTGGACCATATATGTCTTGGGTGACCCCCCCCCCCCCCAGCAGATGAAATTACTGACCTGGTTTCCCACCAAGCATGAAAGGAGACGGATATTGTGGAGCCCATCCCCACATGCCTTGACAAGTTTTTGGCCTCCACTTTTGGATGACCCCACTGGAGCAAAGGAGTCTCTGTTGGTGTTATGGTGGTGGCAGCCACTAAGAAAGAGCTAGCAGAGCAGACCTCTTCTGTCGATCTGCCTAAAAGGGAATCTAGAGTGTTAGATTTGGAAAGTGAGTTTTTGCCTCAGCTACCTTTTCTCTGAGGTCACTAAATTATCTGGCACATTTTACTAGGCTGCAGAGAGATTTGACTAAAGAGCTATCAAATACTCTCTCAGATTCCATGTCTGCTTAGGACTTCAAAAGGACTTCCTCTCAGCTTGCCACTCTTTTGTCTATTTCAAACACTTCAGTGAGGTTAATCTCTCATACAGCTGAAGGTACCTCACAAGCAGCTGGTTCAGGTATTGCCATAAGGAGACATGACTGGATGCAGTTATGCAACTTTCTGGACTCCTTTAAGACGTCTTTTTTTAATGGCTCATTTGATGGCATTTCCTGGTTTGGGCCATCAGTTACCTACCATAAAAATCAAGTTTTCTACCCCTAAAAGGACTTTTTCTAGAAACCAAAGCGGTGGTAAGAAGATGTGGTTCAGTGAACTTCAGGGACCTTTCCAGGATTTGCATGGGGAGAATTCCTCTAGAAGCAGAGGTAAAAATTTTAATGGTAGACATTGCCCTAGAGGCAGTGCCTAACTGTCCAACTCTGGAGGCAGTCAGGGGTCAGTTCTCTTTACACCTAGACGCCTGGACAAACATCACAACAGATTTATGGGTGCTAAGATTAATATCCAGAGCTTACTGCATACCATGTTCCCTTCTTCCTCCTTGTTAAGGGAAGAAACTTTCTGACATTCCACCCAGTCAGAAGAGGGAAGCAGCACAAGAAATACAAAAGCTGCTAGAAAAAAAGAATCATCCAGAAGGCCCCACCAGACCAGATAGGATCCAGAACTTACTCACACCTCTTTTTAATGCTAAAGAAAACAGGGGATCTAAGACCCATTTTGGGTCTAAGCAGATTAAATCACTATGTAAAGAAAGCAAAGTTCTGAATACTCACAGTTTAGTTCATTCTGCCGTTTCTACACAAGGATGATTGGATGTGCTGTATAGATCTTCAGGATACATACTGTCACATAAATTAGACAGACGATCCAGAAGACATCTTTGCTTTCAGCTGGGAGCCAATAATTACCAATTCAGAGCTCTGCCCTTTGGACTCACCAGAGACCCAGGGTGTTTACCAAAACCATGGCAGTAGTGGCAGCTCACTTGAGACTGAAAGGATTTCAGGTGTTTCCATATCTGGATGATTGGCTCCTCACTGCCCCCTGCAAGCATCAACTACAACATGCGAGGGACAATTTGCTCCAGATTTGCAATGCCTTAGGCATCTCAATAAATCTTGCCAAATCAAAACTTGCCCCATTTCAGAGTCTGGAATTCAGTGGGACAGATTTGAACACAACGACTCAGGTGTCACCTTTACATCTCTACCTCATTACCACTATCAAAAATCAAGTGCAGGCTATCCTTTCTCATCTTTCCCTTCCAGCAAGATTAGTACTTCAAGCACTTGGGTCTATGCCAGCTGCCATAATACTGCTCCCTTTTGTGCACTTCTTTATGCAAATTCTCCAATGGACTTTAGCTGTACAATGCTCCATTCTACATCAACCCTTGTCTTTTCAAGTAAAGTTCACCCGATTTACAAGCAACACATTCTTTGGTGGATAAAATCCGATGATCTTGTTCTGGGGAGACATTTTGCTCTTTCGAACCCTATCACCACAGTGACCACGGGCACTTCCTAATTGGAGTGAGAGGGGACATCTCTTGGGAAGAATGGTCCAAAGCATGTGGTCCATCTTCTTCTTTCGGCTGCTCCCATTAGGGGTCGCCACAGCGGATCAGCTGTTTCCATTTCTTCCTGTCCTCTGCATCTAGCTGTGTCACACCAGCCACCTACATGTCCTCTCTCACCACATCCATAAACCTTATCTTAGGCCTTCCTCTTTTCCTGTTACCTGGCAGCTTCATACTTAGCATCTTTTTCCCTATATACTATGCATCCCTCCTCAGCACATGTCCAAACCAACATAATCTTGCCTCTCTGGCTTTGTCTCCAAACCTTCCAACCTGGGCTGACCCTCTAATATACTTATTCATAATCTTATCCATCCTCGTCACACCCAGTGCAAATCTTAACATCTTCAACTCTGCCACGTCAAGCTCTGACTCCTGCCTTTTTGTCAGTGCCGCTGTCTCTAACCCATATAACATAGCTGGTCTCACTACCCTCTTGTAGACCTTCCCTTTCACTCTTACTGGTACTCATCTGTCACAAATCACTCCTGACACTCTTCGCCACCCACTCTAAGACAACAAATTGCATATCAGTGTCCTAGAGATAAGAGCAGTCCTTTTAGTATTGCAGGCATTTCAAGATGCTCTCCCCTTGAGGGCTGTTGCAGTTCAGATGGACAACATGCCTGTTATCTGGTACATCAACAAGCAAGGAGGAACTTGATATTACCCTCTGTGCAGACAGGCCATGAAGAGTTTGGAAATGGGCGATATCTTCAGACCACTTTCTAATTGCGATGCACATCCCAGGGAAAACCATTGTGCTGGCAGACAAACTAAGCATATCCATTCTGATGCCTCACAAGTGGTCTCTCAGTCAATTGGTAGCAAATATGATCTTCATTCATTGGGACTAACCCTGCTGCGACCTTTTTGCCACCCCTCTCAACAACAAATGCGGCAAATACTTCCCTCTGATCCCCGTCATAGGAAGTCACTGAGAGATACTCTGCTTCACACTTGGCCCTCGGATCTCCTTTATGCTTACCCTGCTCTTCCCTGATTCAAAAATTGTTACAGAATGCAAACAGGCTGAAGAGCTTAGTAATCCTCATTGCCCCCTCTGGCCTTGGCAAGTGCATTTCCTCTTTCTACTGTCTCATCTTCATTATCCTCCATGAATACTGGAGCCTTCCTAGGATCTCCTGTCTCATCCATAAGGGATTCAACACCCCAACCTTAACGCCGTCAAGTTGACTGCATGGTTTCTCCACTTCCAATAATAATTAGACTGTCCAGGCTCTCTTCCCAGTTCGTGACATTATTTTGGCTTCTCAAAAAGATTCTACCAAAAAAGTCTATAGAAGAAAATGGAACATATTTTCTATTTGGGCTTCTGACAAGTACATCAACCCCTTTCCTGCACCACCTTCTGCTATTCTTCATTTTCTGACAACTCTTTTTAAAGAAGGATCTACAGTTAAACTTCAGTTGGTAGCAATTTTAAATTTCCATACAGGAAATAAATCTTTTTCCATGGCTTCCTCCAGATTGTGTAAAGCTTTTATGAAAGGCATTTTTCTACTGAGACCTCCGATAAGGGATCCTTCACCACCTTGGGACCTTACTATGGTGCTTCAAGGTTTAACTCAAAAACCCTTTGAATTGTCAGACAAATGGGATCTAAAATTTTTATCACGGAAGGTGGTCTTCTTGGTAGCTATTATTTCAACAAAAAGAATCTCTGAACTCCAGGCTGTTTCGGCAAACCCTCCTTGCATCGTTTTTCATAAAGAAAGGGTTTCTCTACGGACTAACCCTTCTTTTTTTACCTAAAGTGGCTTCTGAAAAAAGATAACCAATCCATTAATTTGCCAGTCTTCTTTCTGAAATTTTCCAGTAAAGGAGAGCACATGCTATACCTCTGTGATGTGCATAGGCAACTACATTTTTACCTGCACATTACAAAACAGTTTAGAAAGTCATATCTTTTTGTATCCTTTTCCTCAAATCGCTTAGGTCAGTCGGTTTCTAAAGTTATCCATATAAATGGATTATAGACTGTATCTCACAATTTACCGTCAAAAAGGTATGACCTTACCAAGACCTGCATCATCGTCTTTTTTTATCAAGAACGCCTGTTGATGACATTTGTGATGCAGCTACATAGTCTAAGACTCATACCTTTGTTTCGCATTACAAATTGGACATCATATCCAGAAGTAGAGCCTCCTTTGATTCAGCAGTACTCCGAAATATCCTTCAATGAGGGCCTCTCAAGGTCAACGTACCTGGTGACTCTGTCCCATTAGTGAAGAAGAATGAAAAGGACAACATCAGGTTTATAAGTTATGTAATCACTATAACAAAGCATCCTTCCCATCCATCCACCACCCTTTTTTCTTCTGGAAGAACCTATTGGACTGTGCTTGAAACCTACTGTTCCAATTTTGAGTCCTGTCTTTCTGTCTGTCTATACCTGTTTTTATCTTCATCTATAGGAAGATTAGGCAGCAAACTTGATCTGAGGCAATGGGGACTAAGTAGGGCATTATGGGTAGAGAGAGGAGCTCGAGTGCTGGATCCAAAGTCTAATATATGCGGCCGAGTTGGATCCGACTCATTAGTGAGGAAGAATGAAAATGGGCAACACAGATGCCTAGTTATGGTGAGTACATAACTTATAATTTACTGTGGTAGCACCCTGATCAGCAGAGACCAAGTTCAGGATGAGCCTGGATGAAATTCAAAAATGTTCATAATCAAAAATGGCAGATTTAACACCAGATGTTCAGATTAGACTGTATATGTACATTCTAGTAAACACAGTGTAATGGTACAATATTTAAATTAGTTTGTAAACTGGGTAAACTTTCAGTAATTCCTTGAGAGCAGCTGTGAGGTGGAAAGTGGAAAGGACAGAAGATAATGTATTATGTTATTTATTTAGTTTTTGTTGACCAGGTTAGTCCCACTAGCATAGTGATCTGCCCACTGTTGTGTTGCATGGATGCTTTGTGCTGAATGGCAGTACCTGTGTGAATGGACACCTGTGGGACTGGCTGCCATAATATGATATTGAGGCTTGTCACAGACTGTATTGTAAGTGAAGTCTAACAGCTACTCTGCTCTTGTACTGTAAGCAAAGGACAATCACTGTGATAGCAAAAAACATAATATATTGCAGTATCAGGTCATGATCTATACATTTTTTTGGGGGGGGGTGAAGTATGGCTGTAGCAGTGCAGTTCGGTGATATGGACCTACATCTTTTGCAGTGGAGGGTGCAGTAGGAATTGGTTGTAAGGGACTTGGCCATTTCTGCAGCTGTGGTAATGATTTCTGTGGTAAGGTTGCCAGTAAAGTTATTTGTATACACAACCTGCTAACCAAGCAGCGAGCCAAGCTGCCCCCCTCTACCCAGGATTGATGAGCTGGCTTGTATGTATATAAGCAGTGAGGTAGCCGAATGTAGTAGAGTAACTCTCCAGTCAACCCAATATCATAGTCATGCATATTCATGAGGAACTTCAACTATAAACTGTAAATCCTACACAAACCCAAACTCACAGGCCCAAACATTTCAATTAGTCCATATGCCCACTATGGGTGCAAAGATACTTGACCTAGCCATCTTGAACATAGGTGAAGGTTGCAAATCCCCCCCCCCCACACACACACAAACAGTGTAACATCCTAACATCCTCACAGATCAGGATAGACCATGAAGCTGTCTCCTTTGAAATAAAACCTGAGACAATAGCCAGATCTGGAACTTTCAGGAATTACTCCAAGGCAAACGACCTACTAGTAAGTGACACTGGCAAAATGTAATGAAGTTAAAGTAGCCTCCTAGCCTAAGGAGAAACACAAGGGATTCTTTAGCTATGCCAACAACCTGAAAGCCAATACACAACCATATGCTAAACTAATTGTAAATTAAGCTACCTGTATTGAGCAAGGATGTAGCAATTTACTGGTCGATAAAGTCCACTCCAAATTTATCCTGCTGTCTCCCCTTAACACCTCTCAAGAAGTAACCCCAACAATAACTATCACTAGGGAATAGGTTGTGAATGATCTCTAAAAGGCCAAACACACTGCTAATATCCCAAGATTCCTCGCAGATAGCAGGAAACATGACCTGAAGGGCCCACTAGAATAATTATTTAACCATAGCCTCCAAACAGACTTTATGCCAAATTAATGTAGGACTGCAGCTGTTATCCCTCTGCACAAGGGCAGGCCATCTACCAACCAGCGTAATTACTGACTTGTAAGTTTGACTAGTCTCGTATGTGAACTCATAAAAAGAATTATCATGGATATAATAAATAATGACATTGAAAGCCTTTGGACACTGGACCTAACTCACTTTGATTTAGTTAAGGGCAGGTCATGCCTGTTCAACCTGGTGGACTTTAAGAAACTCATCAAAGCAATGAATGAGGGCAAAATGGTGCATATGGCCTACGTTGACCTGTCAGGGCATTGTACATCATACCCCACTTGAGCATTGTAGCCATGCTCATGAGATTAGGTGGGAACTCGTACGTCACCCACTAGACAATCAGCTGGCTTACAGATAAGTCCCAAGAAGTCTACAAAAAGGTCGGTCGCTAGCAGTCAGCAAATGCTTAGTGCTGGGGCAGCTCCTTTTTGGCATCTTCTTTTTCTATGAAATAAAGTCTAATGTCTCTGGCCTCTGGATGACCAAGTTCACAGGCGACTGCAAACTAGACATATTCATAGAATCCCCAATGATATAGATACTCTCCAAGAAGGTCTGATAGAAGCTAATAACTGTTGCCAGAGTCACGGCCTAAAATTTAATGCCAAGAAATGTACAATAGTAACTTTGGTTAAAACTGGCATTCCAGGAGTGGGCTTTTGTGAATTCAGTATTTAACACTGTCATTTAGTGCAGGTAGAGTCTGTTGCCATACAGGAGGCACTCAAGGTGGATAAGTAATGCATTCTATCCAAGCAAGGCAGTATTTGCTTAGTCAGTGCATGTTCTTTCATCTGTTGTCTGATGCAGGGATATGAACCAGCATGTCTTCAGAGTAAACAAGTTTACTTTCATTGTAGTAAGTGACATGGGAACTTTAGGAAACACCATTGGTAGTATCTTGTATTTAAAAAGGGAAGGGAATAAACATATTTACATAAACACAATAAATAGTAATACGTGGGATGGATTTATAAAGAAAAATGAAAAACTGAAGTGACTGGAATCAGAAAAAACAGTGAAGGGGTGGCCGCATACTGAGTTACAATGTGTGAAAAATAAACTGGAGAAGATGCATTAACAATGATAGGTTAGGTTTAAGAAAATTACTGTAGACAAATTACAGGGAGCAAATACAGACAACAGTACAATAAGAGGTAAATGGCCCAAGCCTATACATCTCAAGTGTTCCTGATTTTGCAGAATGCTCATAATTTTTTTTTAATTTTTCTTTTGATCTGTCCCTCATAATTTGTCAGGTAATCAATGGTGATTACTGTTAAGTTGATAATGTGATAGTTTACACTTGCATTACTATTGTTTAGAAAATGCATGTTGATGCAAATAGTCTTATTTTAAGTACATCATGGTGCTATATAATACAAAATGTTTTATTTTTTTATGACCTTTGTGGCACAATTATTTAAGAATTTTGTTTTCTCAGGAATCCCTGAAAAATAAAGTTGGAAGGTTTGCTAAACAATGTGTTACCAATTAGTTGGTAGTAAGGATTAAAATGTGAGGACAGAAAGAGGTTATGGAGCAGAAAAAATAAGCGTCCCACTGTAAGTACGTGGATAGTACAAGGAAATAGTAAATTAATTTTTGTCTTCTTCTGTGAGCTATCAGTCACATTAATCACAGCAGCAAACAGCTCAAATTATCTTTGTCACTTTGACAGATACGAAGGGGAGGTGTTTTGTGGAATGGGAGATGAGTTTATGGACTACAGCTTGGGCATAACAAAAGAGCAAAAATTGGCCATGTTTGAAAGAAAAAGAAGTAACGGGCACTGAGAATGCTGTTCTGTGTGATTATTTTCCTTGTTTGTCTTTTACGTAGACATTGAAAAGAAAGAAATGGTAATTAAACCTGAATGACTAAAAGAACGCAGATTATATATCTGAAAACACATGTAAAGTCATTGCATTGACAGGAGCTTGGAAGCTATGATGTAATATTGTAAAGCCAAACACTGCATTGTGGGATACCTAGAGGTAAACTGAAAACTCAGGATGCCAGACCCCATGTGGGCAGACTCTGGAATTGCATTTAAAAATATAAAAAATTATATAGAGTCCAAAACTGTTGTTAAAATGTAGGAAACATTAAGACATGATAAAATAAACATGCTTTTTTCAGTCTGTGGGTGTGGTTCTCCTTTAAGAAATAACACAAAGCAATGCCATGAATTAATTGATAATGGTATTACCACTCTCTGACCCTAAAGATATTGCTGATGTACTCACAGGTATATTTCTTGCCAAATGAGTACCAGACATAGTTAGTTATTGAAATTCTACAAATTCCCAAGTTCCTTCCTCCCCACAAGTTTATTATGGAACATGCCCTGACTATAGCCTCTAAAACTAAAAATGCCACCAACAATATACCTGATACTTTAATCAACAGTGAATAACATGCCCTCTCAGAACCCACGCTAAAACTGCTCAACTTAAGCATAGTTACTGAATATGTTCTTGAAGCATGGAAAATGTCTATTGTTTTACCTCTCCTTAAAAGGGTCCCCACCTGTAATCCCAGGACGTATAGACCAATCAGCCTACTTTGCAAAGCTATGGGGAATGTACTATGTCTGATTTCATAAGCTCCTGTATAAAAAGTCTCGCCATTCTAGACTCAAAACTATATGGTTTTGTCAAAGGGAGATAATGTCTACTTAATTTGGTAGAGTTCTCCGAGTATGTCCCTGGAGCTGTAGATAGCAGTCATGTAGTTTATTCAGCATACATGGATCTGACCAAGGCATTTAATGCCATTCCCCACACTGGAATTGTAAGCAATCTTAAAGGCTTTAATGTGTAGACCCTTAGATTGTAAGGTGTGTTTCCTAACAGATAGAACCCATTTCTGGGTTTTGAAATGTAGTCACTCCAAATGCCAAGTGCCAACGCGCTAATAAAAAGATTGAAAATGCAAGAGAAGAGTGAATCTCAAACATTGCTCTTCTCCTTTAAACTTCTTTTTTGCAATGAGGCAATACCTCTCTGACATATGGAGATCTCAGATTTGAAGGGAATATTCCGAGAAATGGCCATCTTAGACATAGCTTATGTAAGTCAATTTTTTCAGTCATTTGGTCTCCATGTTTTGGGACTCACTGTAGTGGGTCCTGACATTTCAAATGGTTACCAGTTTAAATAGCAGATGCAACCACAGAAAACACAAAGGTACTTAGAGGCATTCCTCAGGACTTGGTATAAAAATCCCTTTCTACTTCTCAGATCACCAAACTGCTGACCGATACATATGGTTAATTAAATTTGCCAATGACTACAAGCTGGGTGTCATTGATGGTCTTCATGCTGATCACTGCTGCAGTAGCCTTAGCTTTATGAGTTATATCCTGACAAGGATTTAACAGCTAGCCAGCTTCCGAAGCTTCAGGGCACCTTCCATGTGCCCAAACTGTCAAGCAGATGGAGCTGAGCTGACTAAAAGACAAGTTTGGATGTGAAGACCTTCACAGCTTTCCTGCCACTGAAGAGTATTTTCCTCTGACGGTTTCAAGGATCAGTGGTTGGCTTGTGCTTTCCTTTGCTGGGCAATTAAGTTCCCTTTGGGAAAAAACTTTCATTTTCTTACATTTACCGATGTTTTATTACTTTCCTCTTTAGAAAAGTTATTTTAAAGCTAGGAGTGTTATGTTTGCATGGACTGTCTCAAGACTGTAATGTACTTTTAAATGGAGCAGTCATTTTTTTCTGTTAGTTTAAAAGTAGTGTAAACTAAGTGATGATATATTTTCTGTAGATAAATTGTGTTTATTATTTCCATTGTTGGGCTGCCATAGTGTTTGAAAGTCCTTTTACTGTGTTTTGTTTTCTGTCAAAAAGTAACTTTTATGGCCTGTTAGTTTTACTGGCATTTGCTGCTTGTCTTCCCTGGAAAAAAGGCACCTTTTTCAGCTTGACCACAGAACAGATTGTTGGTCCCACATTTGGTCCTTCTGCCAGCCACAGAAAGAAAAAGAAAAAGTTTAGCAAACAGCCGTAGCCACCACAAAAGGCTAGGGATTTGCCTCAGCTGCAGGTGGTGACCTTTTTTTCAGCTCTCCTTTTCCAAATTCTCCAAGAGATTTTCTTTTTCCTCTTCCATTTTTGGCAGAAAACAGAATGGAATTTAGGTAAACAAATGTTTAAAAGGAATGACATGGGGTTTCCAAAAAGAAGTCTCCAACCTCCCAAAACCAAGGACAGTCCAAAATGTCTGAATGACTGTTAAAGAGACCTTGTGAACCACTCCCACCCTGGCCCCCTTTTTCTTACATTTCTCTCTTTGGCAACAGTTTGCTGTAACCCCACCCCTTCCAGTGGAATCGTGGGATACCAACTTTTAAACACAAATTGAACAGATAAAATATTAAACACAAAATGTAAACAGAACAATAGTGTTTTATCTTAATATTTAAACTTGTATTAAACTTTGGACTTGTGCAAAACTAAAATACAATTTTCTTTTATAAAAATAAAATTAACTGCTTTTACACTAATATTAAGTGCGCTGCCTCAGATAAATGAACTTGTCACTCTCCTCCCCAGCTTAGTACTGTCACAGACACGGTGCAGATGACCCAACAGGTGCAGCCAGTATTAAGGAAACATGACAAGTACGACATTCCTATACTGTACTTTCATTATAAAACTAGTAAGACATATAAAGACAAATATATAGTTCACCTAGAAACACCATGCAGACATTTCCAAATTAAATTTGCTATATCAATATTGAACTGGTGTAGAATGAATCTATTGTTATAGAGTTCCATGTATGAAGATATGTTATCGTAACTTTTCAGACCCTAGTCATACTTCGAGGTGCACCTTGATGGTTATCCTAGTGATGCCTCTAGGTATCTAATATCACTCATGCATATTTTCATTAATAATTCAAAACTATACTACACATAAGCTATTCATATCAAAGCATATGTGATGGGCAGCACAACTGCACTGACAAGTGACCTCTGTCTAGCATAAATGAATATTAAATGTTGTTCAAAAACTATTCATATATATTGTCATAACTGTCATATTTGTCTAAATATGTCAGCAATCAGGTGCCACAAACAGAGCTACTTCGTCTTTTATGAAAGCTTACAGCTGGGTGAAGAAAATACTGCTGACAGTATGTGTTTAGCTTGAGAGGTTACTGAGATGTTGGAAGTGGTTTACAAAATATTACAAACATTAATATTTACTATTCTTACTACTACTTCTAAAATTTGATTTAATACCTAAAATGTAAAGAATGTGATCACTACAAATATTTGTCTCTGCTGAACAGTTTAGCATTTACACTTCTGTAGTCTGTCACGTTCAAGAGATATCGATATTTGTTTCAGCTGGGAGGATATAACTTTATTTTGTCAAAAAGCTCAAGATGCAGCCATCAGAAGTTACAGTGTACAAACTTCTAAAGCTCACGTAGGTGGGGGATGAGTTGAGACATTTAGGCGTACAAAAGCTGTGACACAGGTTCCATAAAAAAAAAAAATAAATAACTATATTGGCTGTTAATGAACACTGCAATACATGTAATGAGTGCTTTTTTTTATTATTCTTTTTTTGCTTACCTGGAAGAGGTCGAGAAAGTAAATCTTCTCATCCTGAACTAGAAATGGAAAGGAATAGCTATGGATTCTGATTCCCGTTGTGTAGTATGGACATCGGTGGTTAGGTGCTGAACCTGGGTGGACTGACTCTTCCTTCTGCAGAAGTTAACTAACTCAAATTATATAAAGTTGTGCACACCGCAGACACACAGTATAGCTCCGCTGGGTCAGTCACTCACTGCTGCTGCCAATACAATAGAAATTACAGACAGTCCGAGATTATAACGAATCTTACAGAGAAGATTTCTTGTTAGCAGGTGTTGTATTGGAAGATAATCATAGTGATGGATCTTCTTTGTATTTTTTTTTACTTCGGTATAGTTGTGGTTTTGGCCCAGGTTATTACTGAAAAACATCTCTTAACCATTAACCCTGATAACAGTTTAATAAGCAAAATAAAATGCACACACACACACACACACACACACACACACACACAAAACTATATATATATATATATATATATATATATATATATATATATATATATATATATATATATAGAGAGAGAGAGAGAGAGCTGTGACATAGTTTGGCTGTCCATATATTTTATGTTTTGGTATGATCTTGGCTTCACTCAAATCCCATAACATTTTATTGAACATGAGAACAGTTACACCCAACTAGCACAACCTTCCTATCCACTCACGTGTGCCATGTCTCTCTGCTTATTCATGCAAAACTACATATGTCCCTTCATTTGCAACTCTTAAATGCAAGTCTGCAATACTATGCAATTTAACTAAAGGACTCCATTGTTTTTTTTTTTTTTAAATTATTCTTACCTAGAGGATCCAACCCAGAGGAAGTCAAGCCGCCAGAGAGAAATTTTCTCATCCTGACTCTGGGTTCTGGGATGAGATTTCTGAAGTTGCAGGCAGGACCAGTCCAGAAATCCAGACTCTGTACAACTTGAACTTGTAGTTGTAGCACTTGCTCCTTCTGTGCTTGCTCGGTTGCCATGGTAGAAGCAGAATGCAGGCAGAAGACGTTTAAATAGTTAATGTAACTTTACTTAGTAACTTAAGTTATTAAATATTAAAAGAAAACAAAACAGCTTTACAGCTCCTCTGCTTGCTTTGTGCTGTGCTGCTGCGAATCAACGTTCATTCATTCAAAATGAATGTAGCAGACTATGAATGAACATAAGTTAAAAAAAAAAAAAAAAAAGGTAAACAAACTTTACAGACACTCTGAGCTCTACTATTCCGACAGGCTGGCGGTATCCTTCATGAAGCTGATGTCATCGTAAATGCCCTGCCCTTGATGATGTCCGTGACAACTTCAAAAAAAATATTCAAAAAAACCCCAGGAATTAAAGGGGTCACTCAGGAATTCATGGCACCCCATTATTTGGACCTCAAAACTGGTAAATACCAAGGAATTTGGTATGGTTGAGAGGTATGTGCAGGGGTGTGGGACACCAAGAACAGATACAAGCACACAAATATCTAGGAGATGCTTGCCATGATGAAGGCTCTCGACTCTGTGAGCCGTCTTTGTCCCCCAGGACCTGTACAAAGTGGTTTCAGACACTACCAAAGTCATGTGGTGCATCAACAAGCAATGGGGAACCAGGTCGTACCCCCTTTACAGAGTAGCCATGTTATCTTCGAATATAGCTTCATAGCACAATCTCACTGTACAGGCATCCTAAATTCCATCAGAGCAAAAGTGAGTGTCAGGCAAGCTGAGCAGGACCAAGACAGACCCCCCCATGAATGGAAACTAGATCAGTAGGTCTTCCAACATTTGATTTATCTGTGAGGAGTTTCTCAAGCTGACATTTTTGCCTCCTCTTTGAACAATCAACTGGCAAGATTCTTTTCCAGGACCCTATGCAAGAAGGCCTGGAAGACAGAAATCTTTTCTTTTCTTTGAACAAGAATGTTCCTATTTGCTTTTCCACCCTTTCCTCTAATATCCAGGGTACTTTTGAAGATTCAGAAGGAATCCCCCAAGATCATTGTGGTATCTCCCTTCTGGCCTGTGTAACTGTGGTTCTCCCTTCTTTTGGAAATGGCTAGGGGTAATTACCAGAAGTTATCTCGGGGGTGTTTGATACACTCTGACATCAATCATTTTCAATTGACTGTCTGGATGATAGGGTCTTAATTCCTTTAGGCACTTGTTTACTAAGGATGTGCATCAGGTACTAATGGAGGCAAGAAAGCCTGTTACTAGAAAATCATATATTATCAACTGGAAAATGTTTTCTAATTGGTGGTAGCAACATAACCAGCACCCATTCAGGGATAGTTATCTAGTTTTACAATATTTGTGCAAGTTACTATCCTATGACCTTACTTATTCCTCTATCAAGGTTAATTTATCAGCCATTTCAGCATGTCTGCCCATAGATTCTCCTCTTTCAAGGCACTCTTATGTCAGAATGCTCTTGAAAGAAATTTTGCATAAGAGGCTGCCAAGTAAACTGGTGGCCCCTTCTTGGGATCTTAATTTTGTGTTAAAGAAGCTAACACTTGCTCCACTTGAACCAGCTAATCTGGCTGACTTGCAGGTCTTAACATGGAAAAAGGTTTTATTGATTGCTGTGACCTCTGCAAGAAAGATATCAGAGTTACTTACTCTTATGGTGAGTCAACTGTACCTCATTTTCCGTAGGGACTGGGGTTTTTTTTGAGAACTAATTCTTCTTTTATGCCTAAACTGGTATTCAAGTTTACTTTAAGCCAAACTATGCATCTCCCCATTTTCTTTACTGAATCTAAAATTTAGGAAGAAAGAATACTCCATACCTTAGATATCCACAGACAGCTTGGGTACTGTCGGGTACTGTCTTGACAGAACTGTTTTCTCAGACAGAAGCATAGCTGGCTTGGCCAGTGCCATGATTCAGCACCCCACCTCTCTCAGCTCTTCAGGTGAAGAGCAAAAAAAAGTACTTTACTGCATCTCTATTAAGCCTTATTACAGATCCATGGAGAGCAAAAAATCAAAAATAAATGTGAGTTCCTTATATTGCCACCAGCCGGGTACAACATGACCCACTCCCTCCTGCCCAGCCATTCAGGTCCCATTTCCATGACCTGTCCCTGACCCTCCCCCCTTTATTACAATATATAAATAAGAATGTTTTCTAATAAACTATAGCAAACTGCTTCCTACAAATGTAGCAAACAATTGCAACAGTTTATATCCTATCTGCACAGAGTGCTACAGTGCTTGTGTTTTAGTTTAAAAAAAAATCTTCTTATAAATTGTAGCAAACTGCTTGCTACAAATGTAGCAAACAGTTAATACAGTTTATACTCTGCCTCCTGAGACCCCTACAGTGCTTAGGTTTTAGTTTAAAAAAAAATTGATCTGATGCTGTTAATCTTCTTTCCATTCATCACTGATGGGTTTGGTTCCGAGCCCTCAGAACCAAGTCAGCCTTTTTACCAAGCTTGCACCAGCCAAAAACTCTCGAGCTATGCTTTTACCCAGAATTCCTTTCTCCCTGTTACCTCAGATCGCATTTGCCGTATAGTCATAAAGCCGGGTTTCAGCCGAGCTGTCAGCTAAATAGAACTTTATTTGATATTTTGTGTGGAAATTTTTTGATATCTCCTTTTTTTATTGAGCAGTTAGTATTTCCAGTGTGTTTTCTTCTGTCAGACCTTAATTTTTCTTCTCTGCTCCACCCGTTGTTACCGTTGGTAAACTTTCAAGTACCATTGTTGGTACGGCCTTTCCTCCCTTACCCTTGTGGTATTCCTTCAATTCCATAGTTGGTATTTTCCTGTATTTCCTAGCCTGTTAGTGTTGGTTTCAGTAAGGTGTTTCCTATTTTACTTATAAATATGACTTTGTGATACAACTGTGTGGCTTTTTTGAACTGTGTTTGCCTTATTAGCTCTGACTGGATATACTGTTTGTCTGTGGTGTCTCTCTATAGATGTCAGATAAGAAAGGTACTTCAGGTTTTAAGCATTGTGCTTCATGTACTGGCAAGTTACCTAATAGTAACTCCCATGATGATTGCGTATACTGTTTGGGGGTGCCCCATCTTTCGGTGCAACCTCCTTGTGACATTTGTCAGAGTTTCAGTCAACGCACTCTTAATGAGCGCAAAAATAAACCGATACTGAAAAGGTTACTTAAGTTTCCCTTTTCAGAGGCCATTTCTAAGATGGATGTCTCACCCCCTCCTACAAAATACAAAAAAGAGGTCCCACTCGGTTCCCTCCTCACCATCGGATGATCAGGATAAGCCTGTTAAATCAAAGGTCTCAAAGTTATCCACGGAGCATAAATCTCTCTCTACGGCTCTGTCCTTGTCAGCTCCAAGTATCTGGAAACCTACGATACTGACGCCAGCTTCGGCACTGGTCCTGCCTCCGGCACCGATAACAGACCTCACTACACCTACTATGACTTCGGCACCTGTGGCCACTATGGCTCAGGGCATGCCTTCGATACCTTTGTCAGTTATGATTCTGGAACCGACCTTTTCAGCTCCAAGTGCCTCCTCGGCACCGAGCCTTTTTCTGACCAAGTTGGATTTGACCCCATTACTCCTGGTCTCAAAAACTCGAGACTTCGTTGCTGGCAGACCTTGCACCACAGACCCGATACTCCCCTTCCATAGATCCTTTTCGGGGCCAGATGTATAGCTCCTTCATTGACCGACCTGACTGTCTGTCCAGAGTATCCACGAGATCCACTAGGAGCCTGTTAGAACATGACGTGGTGCATCTTGTGGACCAGCTGTTGGCAGCTAGGGGGATACCCACACTTTCTAAGACCTATCCGCCTCCAGAACTTGGGTTGGTTTCTCCATGGACTCCTTCTTACACTCTACCTTCAACCGTTTCGGTTCCGAAGCCTTCTGCTCCGACATCCTTCTCAGAACCCATCACCTCAGCATCTATAGTGGATCTCACTCAGGCTCCAGGTTTGCCCCTTTGGTCTTCGGTTCCTGTGGAAAGGGTCCTTCCTCAATCTGGGGATTGGTGGGCGGGTGCTTCTGCCTGGGGCACGGAGCCATCTTTGTCCTCGGTTCCCTCCTCGGTGCAGATAGCCACATCTGCACCGATCCTGCTTGAGGCTCCATCTGTAGGGGCGGGTTCATCGGAGTGGGGTATAACCCCGGTCCTGAGGTTGTCTTTCTCAGTTCCGGGCCCGTGATGGAGAGAGCACTCATTTCTGGAAGCACTCCTTTGACGTCAGAACCCCAGTTTTCACCCCCTGAGCTACAGCTTTCATGAGGCATCATACCTTGATGCGCATTTGTGACTTCACGGAACCCTTCAAGTCTTCCTTTTTGAATGCTCCCATCGAAACATCTTCCCTTTTTGGTTCCAAAGTGAAGTCATTCTAGCCAGGTGCTTGCAAGATGGAAAGACCCTGTCTGCCGTAGGCCATACGATTTTCCAGTCTTCAACGTATCTTCTCCAGGAATCAGAGGAGTGGGAAAATGTGGCACAAAAAAATCTCAGGGTCCTTTCCTTGCCCCACATGGTGATGATACTCCAGGGGCAGAGGGGGTAACAATTCCAGAAGACGCCCCTACAGAGGCAGAGGGGGTCCTCATAAGCAAAGCTCCAGGGACTCCTCCTCTGGGCAGCCTTATCAGCGCTCCTGAGGAGCAGCCAGATTGCTTTCCTCTGGAGTAGTCGGGGGTCATTTTTCTCTGCACCAAGCTGCCTGGCAATCTATTACCACCGATCATTGGGTGCAGAGTATAATCACCAGAGGTTACACCATTCCCCTTTCTTGTCAACCCAATCCTCCAAAAAAGCCTCCTGATGTTCCACCCAGTCAAAGGGAGGAAGCAGCTTCATAGATAATAAAGCTGTCTCAGAAAAGAGTCATCCAACCAGTCCCACCAGACCAACGCGGATCCAGATTCTACTCAAGATTCTTTTTAGTGCCAAAAAAGACAGGGGACTGGAGACCCATTTTGGATCTCAGCAACTTAAACAAGTCTGTCACCCAAACCAAATTCCAGATGGTCACGGTTCAGGCCATTCTCCCCTTTTTAAGAGAAGGTGATTGGATGTGCTCGATAGATCTCTGGGATGTGTATTACCACATCAAAATGGACAAATGCTCCAGGAGTCTGCTTCGCTTCTGGCTAATGGCATTCAGTCTCTCTACAGCCCCCAGAGTATTCACGAAGTGCATGGCAGTGGTCACAGCTCACTTGAGACCACAAGGATTCTGGGTGTTTCCATATTTGGACGACTGGCTCCTCACGCCCCACCGGGCATCTTCTGATAACAGCACTGCATTATATACTCTCTCTGGCAGAATTTTTGGGAATAACAGTACATTGGGAGAAATCAAACCTTACTTCTACATAACAAATAGAATTCATTGGAGCAGTGTTCAATACCCGGTCCTGTCTGGTGTCACTCCCAAACCACAGACTCCAGCGATTGAGACGTCAGCTGCAAGTGATACTCTGTCAGACAAAAATTTCAGCAAGAGAAGTTCTTCAAGCCCTAGGATCTATGTCAGCTTTAATTCCAATAGTGCCCCTAGCGAAGCTACATATGTGGATCCTACA
This sequence comes from Protopterus annectens, assembly GCF_019279795.1. Taxonomy (NCBI): domain Eukaryota; kingdom Metazoa; phylum Chordata; order Ceratodontiformes; family Protopteridae; genus Protopterus; species Protopterus annectens. Next base: position 630,523,569 of record NC_056747.1, read on the forward strand.
ACAGCTCCTTCTTTGTCAGTGGTTCCCAAACTATCACTCCCCCCCCAGTTACCAGATTCAAATAACCAACTCCTGCAAATGGGACCTCCTTTGGTGGATGAGGCCAGACATAGAACTTTGGAGTCACCCATTTCAATCCCCTCAGCCCAGGGCCATTGTGACCACAGATGCTTCCCTGATTGGGTGGGGGGCCATTTCCAGGGAAAGACTGTCCAAGGCACATGGTCTTTCTCAGAGGCCCACCTGCATGTCAGCTTTCTGGAACTTAGAGCAGTGCTGTTAGCGTTGCAGGCTTTTTATTCAGTTCTCCCTTCTGGGACAATTGCTATCCAGTCAGACAACATGTCAGTGATCTGGTATATCAACAAGCAAGGAGGAACCAAGTCCTTCCCCCTGTGTCGAGAGGCCATGAGAATTTGGCAGTGGGTGATAGCTTCCAACCGCTTTCTGATAGCAACGCATATCCTGGGGAACTCCAACGTAATTGCAGATAAACTGAGCAGATGCATCCTCCTGCCTCACGAGTGGTCCCTCAATCCCGAGCTGGTGACAGAAATATTTAGCTACTGGGGCCAGCCTTGCTGCGATTTTTTTGCCTTCCCATCGAACAAGTGCAGCAGCTATTTCGCCCTGTTTCCACTGGAGGGGGAGTCCCCAAGGGACGGTCTAATCCACAATTGGCTTACAGGATTTCTTTACACTTATCCTCCCATTCCCCTGATTCCACCATTTCTAAAGAAAGCTCTTCTGTTGAGATGCAAGGTGATCCTCCTAGCCCCATTCTGGCCTTGACAAGTTTGGTTCCCCTTTCTTCAGCCTCACCGAGTATATCTGCTGTGGATTCTGGACCCTCTTCCAGATCTGATTAGTCACCCCCAAGGGTTGAGCCACCCGAATCTGTCCAGTCTCAAGCTGACAGCTTGGTTTCTCCACTTCTACTAGTTGTCAGGCAGGCTAATCTCACCTCTCCTGTTCAAAACATCATTCTGGCCTCTCATAAACCATCCACTAGAAGACTATATCAGGACAAATGGAAAAGGTTCTCCATCTGGTCCAAGGGTAACATGTTAGCCCTGTATTCAGCTCCAGTGACTGCAGTGCTACAATACTAAGTTTTTTTTATAATGGAGCCTCTGCCTCTATCGTACGAGTACTCCTGGTGGCAATTTCTAATTTCCACAATGGTATAGATGGCACCCCTCTTATTTCTTTATGTCTATGCAAAGCCTTTCTCAAGGGAACCTCTCATATCAGGCCTCCTGTCAGACAGCCTGTGGAACCATGGAACCTCACTTTAATCCTTCAGTCTTTGACTCAAAAGCCCTTTGAACCTGCAGCGAACTGTGACCTAAAGTTCTTGTCCTGGAAATCCTTGTTCTTAGTAGCCATCATGTCAGCCAGATGGGTCTCGGAGCTGCAGGCATTGTGTATCAAGAGGCCCTATCTGGTCTTCCATAAAGACAGAGTATCACTTCGGATGAATCCATCCTTCCTTCCCAAACCTGTTTCTGAATTTTCCATTAACCAGACTATTGACCTACCAGTGTTCTTTCCGAATTTTTCCAATAAAGGAGAGTCCTGCCTACACTCCTTGGATGTACATAGGCAACTGAGAATTTACCTACACAGGACCAAACCTATCCATAAGTCTGAACAGCTTTTCATCTCCTTTTTTGGGCCCAGAATGGGAAATGCTGTTTCTAAGCTTACATTATCAAAATGGCTAAGGGACTGCATACATTTAATTTATTCCCTCATAAAAGAACCTATGCCAAAAGTTAAAGCTCACTCCACGTGATCTATGGTAACTTCTGTACCTTTCCATTCCAGGGCTTCCATGGATGACATCTGTGCAGCAGCTACTTGGGCTAAGCCTCATACCTTTATCACTCATTACAAATTGGACTTGGTCTCCAGAGTGAGAGCTGCCTTCGGCTGAATGGTACTCAGGAATGCTCTTCCATAAGGGCCGCCCATAGACCTCAAGGTAGCTTGGGATTCTGTCCCATCAGTGATGAATGGAAAGAAGATTAACAACATCAGATAAAGAAGTTATGTCTTACAGTAACGTTCCATCTGTGTTGTTCATCTTTCATTCATCAGTTCCCACCTTCCTTCCCCCTCCAAAGGCTCCTGGGGGATGTTTTGAGTCCAAGTGGTGTCCTAGGGTATTTGCACAGAAGTGGCCTCAGGTTTACTTCTTTATCTCTAACAAACTCAATCTGAGGTAACAGGGAAAAGGTCATTCTGGGTAGAAGCTTAGCTCGAGAGTTTTTGGCTGGTGCGAGCTTGGTAAAAAGGCTGACTCGGTTCCGAGGGTTCGGTACTGAACCCATCAGTGATAAATGAAAGAAGATGAACAACACAGATGGAACATTATGGTAAAACATAACTTCTTTTTTCTGAATTTTAAACTGTAGCAAATTGTTTGCTATATTGTAGAATGTAGCTGCTACAGTTTAGACCATACACTGAGTGTTGCAGCACTAAGGTTTGACTGCAAATGCAGTACTGGCTTTGAAAAGCTGTTATTGCATTTAAGAAGGAGGGCTTGGGATTGGCTGATCATGTGCTCAACACTTTACGTGTGAGGCAATTGCCCCTCTTGCCCCGCCCTCGCTATGCTACTGCTCTAAGATCTTTGGATAAGTTGCTTATTTCTTATGAAGGTAAGAGGAAGGTAAAACCTATGTCAAAACAGACAGTTTCAAAATGGTTGTCTAAGGCTATAATCTTTTGTTATACTCACCATAACAAATCTATTCCAGGCAGGGTCAAGGCCCTCTCTGCTAGGACCTCTGAACATCTATATCTTTTGGAAAGGACTGGATTTAAGAGTTGTTCTAGGTGCTACTACTTGGTCCTCTGTACATACTTTTACAAAGCACTGTAAGCTTGATTCCTTCTCTAGGTCCAGATGAAGCTTTGCTAGGACCATTCTCCAGGGGTTCCTGGACTGTTCTCGTTGCACCTCCCAAATTAAGTTAGCTTTGGTAATCTAACTATAGAGTGAAGGCCACTGCAGCAGTGATCAGTATATTGAATATAGTACAGTTGTGTATGTTACATTTACCATAACTGTAGATGTTCAAATGATCACTGCTGCAGTAGCTACTCCCTCCCTCCATCCCCTTCTCTTTTGGTGTGTTTCTTATGCCAGGGTTTGGACATTTATGGTTTGTTGTTCCTAGTGTATAGTCCTTTCAGGGCTCAGCATCCCTCTTTCTGCTAGCAGGAAAGCTCTGAAAGGCTTTGCACCCAAATTTGCCTTTTAGTCAGCTCAGCTTGAGCCGCTTGACAGTTTGGGTGTGTGAAAGTGCCTGAAGCTTTGTAAGCTGGCTGGACATTATATCCTTAGCATTGCTAGGGCTACAGTGATCATTTGAACTTCTGCTGTTACGGTAAGTTCAACGTACACAGCTGTACTTTATTATTCCCTCGTACTCTGCTGTGATCAGTCCAGTTATAGATCCCTTTAAGTATGTATCTATCCAAACATATCACACAGCTAGAAAGAGCCTCCCAATGTTCCTAAGTAGAAATATCACTGGATTAAAGTCTTCAGCCAACAAGGTAGCATTGAAGCTGTATCATTATAGTGTCTCTCTCTCTCTCTCTCTCTCTCTCTCCCTTATGGATTCCTGCACAGTGTCTAGTATCCCGTGCTGTTTAGGACCCAGCCCTCCTTGATGTCCTGCACCTTCACAAAACAAGAGGCACCCTAATTAAAGACTTAAATATCCATCAAAAATAAATAAGACATATTAAGGGAAAGCAGAACCTGAGCAATTTATGTACTGTTGGACTGATGATAGTTATAAAGATAGAAAACCTATATGATGCATAATGTATGTAAATGGAAAAAAATGTTAATATGATTTGGGTTTTTTTTCTATTAATGTATGTTTGCCCATGTCTTAAGTGATAATTTAATAAAGGTGTTTAAAATATAAACAAGACAAGCAGGAGAAGATAGATTAACTGTTCAGATCTCTTTTCATCCGTGGAATAATTTTTTTCTTTACATATAAAATAGAATAATTCCTTTACTTCCTTTAAGACAAACCTTGATGATTGAATGGGAGCCTGTAAATTCATCCCAGGCCTCATCTGTTTTGCCCTTCTGGAGGCAGGACCTGTCCTCTGAGGGTGGGTATTATATGGGCAATAGAATAACTGCTTTGTGAGCTGTATGAATCTTAGCTGGAGATTCTTCCCAGGATCATGATGAGAGCTGAGTGAAAGAGACCTGTCATTCAAGAAGCCATGAGGCTTGTTTATGCCTTCATTGACAACCCACCAATAAGGGTTTTTTTTGTGTAATAATGCCAAACCGTGTCCCTGAGCAGGGGTTATGTGATCTACATCACTGTAGAGGCCTGCAATGTCTTCCTTATTAGAATGCACACTTTACTACATCCTCCTTGAGGGTTGCCATTGGATAGTGGCTTGATGGGGTCTACTTCATGTGGTCGAAGGCCGACAATATCGAAGCTGATATTGTGGGCACCAGATTAGCGAAAGCAAAAAAAACATTGAACGTTTAAATGGAAATCACCGTAAGGGGAGACTTCCATTTAGTTCAATGTAGTGCAGTCTCAGAGTTGGTATATTTTAAGTAGGAGGGCTGTGGGGGGCACAGCCCTCCACATTGGGGGTGCAGGGGGGGCTTTCCCCCTTGCTTGCAAAGGTAAGTTTTTATTTATTTTTGTGTTTAGGCATTTTTTATTATCTTGCTATGTTTCAGAATTCGATGATATGGTGTCGACCATATCAAATTCAATATTCTGAAACTTCGATAAGATAATATAGATGCGCTTGATGAGCCTATTGCCTGCCCGTAGGCTGCATATTTGCATTACCAATCTTCATCCAAGGGATTGTGACCTTGCAGGGCCAGTTCTGCCTCACCCTACCCCCTCAGAATGGGCACGCCTATCTTTCCATGCTAGCTCTGTCAAGCAACCTAGCCGGTAATTGAATTCAGGTCACCTCTACTAACATCATCGTTATCATCAGCCCCTTTTATCCCATTTTCTACTTGGGTTTGGGGAGTCACATCTATTGTTGTCATTTTTCTCAGTTCACTACCACACTTTTACCTTCTTTGTCAGTCAAGCCTAATGGTCACAGGTCTTGTCTCACACAATATATCCATGTCTTTGCTGGATGCCCTAGTTTCTTCTTGTCTTGAGCTTCTGCTCTATTGTCCTCATTTCTTATGTACACAGTGTGCATCCTGTCACCTATCTTAGGCACTTCATCTCCATCACATCCTAGCTTTCTCAACTCTTCTGCTTCACTGCCCAAGTTTGTGTACCATACAATAGCAACAGTTGCACCACTGTTTTGTACACGTTACCTTTCAGCTTCTTTGGCATCCATCTGTCATACACTACCCCGACACACTGTGACATTTAGTTGCAGACACTCTGATTTTAGCTCTGACCTCCTCATTCAGGCCTGTGTTCTCCTCAACCATCCCTCCCAGATACTTGAAACTGTTAACCCGTTCAATTATTTCCTCTTCTCAGTTATCAGCTTCTTCAAATCCCCTGTTTGCTGCCGTTACAAGTGCCTTATTTTTACTCAGTTTCATCCAGTGTGCCATCAGTTTTGCATTCCATTCCCTTATCATTTGCTGAATTATTTTTTGGAGTTTGCATGTAATCCCTCATCATCTGCAAACAGCAGCTGTGTTGATCTGTTCCCTCTGACATGTTTGCTGTAGTCTGTCACCAGTATGAACAGCAGTGGGCTCAGAGCTTAACTGTGTTCCAGACCCACTCCCACTGAGTACCTCTCTCTGAGTCCAAACACTGTTAGTACTTGTCATTGGATCCTTGTACTTAACCTGCAGTAATTCTACCAATGTTTCTAGGACTTTGAACCATATCAGGACTGCCCAAATCATCTTTCTTGTGACCTTGTCATTTGATTTCTTCAAGTCTAGGAATGCAAAGTTGGACTCTTTCCTCAGTTTGATCTTTTTCTTCTCAACTATCTGTCTCACTGCAAACATTGGTTCAGTTATGCTACATCATGATCTGAAGCCAAACTACTCGTGTCCCATCTAACTTTCGACTACAATTCATATTTGTTTATTAATCATCATCTCTAGAACTTTCATGCAGTTTGACAGAAGTGTGATACCTCTCTACTGCCCGCAGTTGTGTCACCTCTGCCAGTCAGGGCATTATCCCTCTGTGACACTAAAACTGGCATGTTAAAAAATTGACACCTGTAAAAGGTATAGAATGGATCGTCATCATGGGGTCCAAGACCATACCCACTCTTCTAGTCTTTCAGACATTGGACAGTGTTTCTGATAATTCTTTACTGATAACTCACAGCCACTAGCTTTCTGAAAATAGAATAAGTTTTACATGGTAAGGGAAAGTGTTTAAGTACTTCTACAAAAACCCTGCTTCATATCCAATAGTTATTTCTTTTGATGATGTCTGAGAGCCCAAACTGGCAGCTGATAATAATAATAATAATATTCCCATTGCTAAAAAAATGTTGTCTTGGACAGATATCCTGACTGAAATCATTGTTCCAGTTTTCCAAACAGATGGGTTTTCCCGCTGACATCTGACTGGGGTACCAAAACTGAAACCTTGCCTGGTGCATACATCTGACATATGATCTCAGCTCACAAGCCTTAGGAGTATATAGGCTCATAGATGTATGAGTGTAAATCCTTAGGCTATCTCGTCACTAGCCCGAACTCAGGTCTTGCACATGTTGGTCTGATCTTTGTATGGTTGTTGGTACTATTAGCTTTTCAGAATCAGATAAGTGCCCTGTTGGGGAAACTTCTTTTATATATAAACATTTGCTGTATTTTTGTAAGAAGTCAACTAGGAGGTGTAAGTGTGAGTGCAAAAGCAAACCCCTTACAAAGATCTCCATACCATACCCAGTGTCTCTTCTGCTGGGCACTGAGCACTACTACAACACCTGTTCCATTTGCCAGTCTTTTATGCCCAAGATTTTGTGATTCCATCTGTCTTTACTCAACACTTTCTTGGAGACCCAGCGACTGGAACATCTGACCTACTCCAGGACTGTGTATACTACCACACAGGACGTACTGTTACCTCACAAGAAAAAGCTCAAGCGGCCTCGGCTTGACACTTAGTCTGCCTAGTCTGATTCCGAAATACCTGCAGAGGTTACAGAACCCATGGTACAGTCAACTCTACTTCAGATATGATAGCAACAAAAAATAAAAAACAGATGATAAATCCAAATACAACGACCAAAAAAGGATCCAACACTGGTTTATTAGCAGTTTCCCTAGCGCCTCGGCTCTCACCTTCAAGGAGAATGACTACAAAATCACTTCTTAGATATTTATACCATTTTAAAACAATCAATTAACCAATTAAACAATTAAACAATAGTTCATAAAAAAACTTTCCAATTACAGTCCACATTTATACCACTAGGTGTCATTGTTCCATATTTCAATATAAAAACAGTCTCTTTATATAAAAGTCTTTGCTTAATCACTTCATCATTATTATCTACTACTATATGTTCTAAAATAGTTGCTAACAAACCTTCTGGTTCACTATTATGGTGGTCTTTAAAGTGCATTGCAAGAGGACTTTCTGTTTTCTTATTCTTTATGTCTCTTATGTGTTCTTGAAGTCTAACTTTGAAAGGATGTTTACTTTCTCCTATGTAAAATAACCCACATGGACATTTTAATGCATACACCACAGCTTCTGTGTTACAAGAAAACCTTCCATTTGATTTAAAATATTTAACATTTATATGTTCAAATGTTTGACTAACATATTTACAAGAAATACATTTTCCACATTGGTAAGTTCCTAATAATTTCATCTCTATTTTTAAATTAATTTTTGGTCTATAATATCTAGCATGTACCAGCATGTATTTTAGATTCCTACCTCTTTTGTAGGAAAATGTCACATTTTTGGGAAATATTTCTAATAAATCTTTATATTTAAATAAAGAAGGCCAATATAATTGTATAGCCTGTTTCACTTGTTCTGCTATTAAATCATACATTAAAACCATATATATTTTATCTTGCCTCTTTGAATTTTGTTTCCAATATACATATTGTCTTCCTTCTTTATCTCTTCTTTCTCTAGCTTTCTGTAAGGACAATTTTACTTCTTTTACATCATAGCCTCTTGTGGTAAATAACTGGAAAGTTTTTTCTAGCTCTATTTCCACATCTTTTATGTTATTGCACAATCTCATCACTCTTGTGAATTCACCATATGGTAAAGATTTCATAAGATGGGAAGGATGGTAGCTATGTCCATCTAAAAAATGTAAACCATTTTCAAATTTTCGATATATTTTAGTGTCAATTTTACCATTCTCTTTGCCTTCCAAAGTTAGATCTAAGAAATTCACTTTTTCACCTAACTGAAAACCATCAAATTTCAGACCAAACTGATTTTTTTGCAAATTTTCTTTAAACTTATATACTTCCTGTCTTCCTCCCTTACATATAAAAATCAGATCATCAATGTAACGGAAATACTTTATTACATATTTTTTATAAAAACCCATCTGATATAAAAACTATAACTCAAAAAAATTCATCAGAATATTTGCATACATTGGGGCAAAACTTGCCCCCATTGCTGTGCCTTTTAACTGATGGAACAACTGACCATCAAAATAAAAATAATTATTTTTGAGACAGAATTCCATTAACTCCAAAATTTAAAAAGACTGTGGGCTATCTCCCAGCAATTTGCTCAAGGCTCTTAAACCATATTCATGCTTAATACTTGTGTATAGGCTTTTAACATCTGCTGTTAACCAATATATATCTTGTGTCCATGTAATTAAAGATATTTTTTTCTAAAAATTCAAAGCTATCTTTAATATAGGATGTTTGTTTAACAACATAAGGGTATAAAAAACTATGAAGAAAAATGCCCATATTGTGTAAAAAATAATTACATGCTGATACAATAGGATGTCCCGGTGGGCAAACAGCATTTTTATGCACTTTTGGTAAGCAGTAAAACAAAGCTATCTCACAGTTTGATATCTTAAGCTTCTTAGTAATATCTTCCCTCGTGAAGTAACCTAACCGAAGTCCCTTTTGCAATATGTCATCAAACTGTTTTACTGCCCTCTCATACATTTTAATATCACATTTGTTATAAGTATCACTGTCATTTAGATGTTCTAAACACATTTGAACATATTGGGTATAATGCAAAAGTACCACTTTATTGCCCTTATCTGCAGGTTTTATTATCAATTCCTGATTGTTAATTAAAGCTTGTAAGGCCTGCCATTCTAACTTACTCAAATTATACACAATATTGTGTTTATTCATTTCAAAATTAACATATATTGACTCTATAGCAAAATCAATCATAGCTGTAAAATTTTTTATGCCCTCATGCGAAAATGGTGGAACAAACTGACTTTTAACTTTTACTTTCGAAGTATCTAGCTTACTATATCCATTATTATCAGTTGTTACATCTACATCAGATAGACAGGAATGAAAGCTATCCTCAGACTCATCAGAAAAAGAAGAACATATGTCTTTGCTATCCTCATTATGAAATAAACTACTGCTACTATTATGAAAGAAAGAAATCAAATGTAACTTGCGTATAAAACGATATACATCACTCTTCAAAACATGTAATCGTGGTAAAACAGTAGGAATATATTTCAAACCCCGATTAAGTACTGAAAAGGTTGCATCATCTAAATTTATACCACACAAATTAATTACATATGTAGTATCCACATTGCATTCATGTAAAGTCACATTAAGTCCTTCTTGTACGTTTGTACCTTTGTGCTGCTGTATATGTAGAAACATATTGTCTCTGTCCATTCTCGACTTCATCGTCATTTTCTCTGAACCTTTCTCCTTCCCCAGGACCAGTTCGTTTATTTCCACGAAAGGACTGCTGAAATGGACGAGGATTTTGTGCTGCTGGAAGCGTAGGAAAATCCCCACCTTCTCCCGGTTCACTTTCCCACTCTGTGGAAACCTCTGAATTCGCGTACGAGCCTCCATTATGTTTTTGCCTCTCCTGATCCGCAAAACGTACGCCCTGATGTCGTTTCTTGTTGTTGATTGGTCTGGAGAAAGCAGAGTCTCCAGCATAATCCTTAATATCGCGATTCAGTTTATATTTCTTAACATTAAGCAGTTCTTTCTCTAATTCTATAAGTTTGTTCTGTATGTCTTTAAGACATTGTTCCATACGAGCAGAGCCTATGGCCCCCGATAACGTTTCACAAGTATTAGAAATATCAGTTTTTAATTTTATCTGCTTAACTTTGTCATGTTCAACCAAGATGCTTATCCATTCAATAGAACAGCGATGGGCAGCTGTTACCCATCTTTTTTGAAACATTTTATCTGTCTCATCTTGTAAATCAAATGGTGTTGTCGGGTTCTTAAATGCTCGTAAGCCTCTTGGTGTGATGTCAAGTTCTAAGTATCTCTGCAAACTTAAGCAATTTAAATGTACTGCTAATTCTTTAGCCATTAATTTATCAAGTTTGTCAAATGTTTCTTTCATATCTGTGGGTAGAGAATTGCTTACTCTTTGTCCAATATATGAGAAAGGATTATCCATTCTTCTCTGTTGTTCCTTTTGTAGGAATTTTTGCCAAAAAGCAACTTGTTCTTCCTGTATTCCACGGGTATTACCTCGCTCACCCATCGATGTAGTAAATTGCTCCATGGTGGTTTGACTAATTTCCAACGAGTCCTGCCTAAAAATTCTAGGCACATTTAGTGAAGGATCACTAGACATAAAATATGATAGCAACAAAAAATAAAAAACAGATGATAAATCCAAATACAACGACCAAAAAAGGATCCAACACTGGTTTATTAGCACTTTCCCTAGCGCCTCGGCTCTCGCCTTCAAGGAGAATGACTACAAAATCACTTCTTAGATATTTATACCATTTTAAAACAATCAATTAACCAATTAAACAATAGTTCATAAAAAAACTTTCCAATTACAGTCCACATGTATACCACTAGGTGTCATTGTTCCATATTTCAATATAAAAACAGTCTCTTTATATAAAAGTCTTTGCTTAATCACTTCATCATTATTATCTACTACTATATGTTCTAAAATAGTTGCTAACAAACCTTCTGGTTCACTATTATGGTGGTCTTTAAAGTGCATTGCAAGAGGACTTTCTGTTTTCTTATTCTTTATGTCTCTTATGTGTTCTTGAAGTCTAACTTTGAAAGCACGTTTACTTTCTCCTATGTAAAATAACCCACATGGACATTGTTCCAGTTTTCCAAACAGATGGGTTTTCCCGCTGACATCTGACTGGGGTACCAAAACTGAAACCTTGCCTGGTGCATACATCTGACATATGATCTCAGCTCACAAGCCTTAGGAGTATATAGGCTCATAGATGTATGAGTGTAAATCCTTAGGCTATCTCGTCACTAGCCCGAACTCAGGTCTTGCACATGTTGGTCTGATCTTTGTATGGTTGTTGGTACTATTAGCTTTTCAGAATCAGATAAGTGCCCTGTTGGAGAAACTTCTTTTATATATAAACATTTGCTGTATTTTTGTTAGAAGTCAACTAGGAGGTGTAAGTGTGAGTGCAAAAGCAAACCCCTTACAAAGATCTCCATACCATACCCAGTGTCTCTTCTGCTGGGCACTGAGCACTACTACAACGCCTGTTCCATTTGCAAGTCTTTTATGCCCAAGATTTTGTGATTCCATCTGTCTTTACTCAACACTTTCTTGGAGACCCAGCGACTGGAACATCTGACCTACTCCAGGACTGTGTATACTACCACACAGGACGTACTGTTACCTCACAAGAAAAAGCTCAAGCGGCCTCGGCTTGACACTTAGTCTGCATAGTCTGATTCCGAAATACCTGCAGAGGTTACAGAACCCATGGTACAGTCAACTCTACTTCAGATGCCTTCTACCATAACCCCACTGGAGGCCGCTATTGCATCAGAGGATCGCACATCCAAAGGCACTGTTGCTACTAAGAAGGGAGAACTGAGAATCGTCATTTCAGAGGGACCAGAAAGCATCCCACAAGTTTTAGCTGGGGAAGAGATTCCTAGCAAATTGGTTGAGGTATGTCAGGGGCTGGAGCCTCTGCTTTTGGTTCAAGCAGATGTCACTGCAAAGAAAAAGCAACAAAAGACTAAGCATGTTTCCTGTGCACTTTCTTCTTGGGAGAAGGAGTGGCTGGACTTTTCTCAGTGATTACTCAAGCCCATTATGGCCCTTAAAACACCTTCTTTTGCATACCCTCCTTCTGCTCCTCAGAAGGTTACCGCTGACTCTTCTAATAGGCCTGGAATTCTTTATGACCATTCATTAGCTTACTCCACTCAGATTCACTCTCCTTATCAAGTTCCTTCAGATGATGAGGATTCCATTTCACCTAATTTCCCTGTGGAAGACATATCCTTTGGTAAAACTGTTTTAAACATGGTGTGGCATTTTGAGTGGTAGTCTAGGCAAATCTCTGATGTCCAAAAGAGGTACTGCAACCTCTTGGAGGTTGTCACCCCTGCCCCTTTCCCTTAGTCCTGGAGGCCTTTTGGATGCTTGAAAGTCCACCTCCTTTGCTCCTGACTTGCAGACTCTGGTCCCAGAAGGCCAGACAGATTCTACGAAGTACAAGAAGAACTAAAGTTCTTGTATAAGAATCATGTAACTTACCTCTCTGCTGTGTTCCTGTCTCCTGACAAACCTTCTAAGTTACTACCTAATGCTATAGCCATTCCTTCTGACAAAGACAGCAGGGCTATGGATCTGGCCTTCAGGGTTACAGACTACTAGACCCAAATACCTGTTATCTATCCTTAGTCTAAACAAGGTAGTGGTGGGTTTACATGGCACAAGCTGTCAGCAACAAATTAATTCTCTGGTTAACCAGGCGACTTAAGTGGCTAGAAACAGTATTAAATGTAGTGATGCTGCTTTTGAGGCCTCCTCCAGAGCAACAGCTACTGGTACAGTCATCCACAGAAATGCATGGCTGTGCAAATAGCCCATGCCAGAGGATATCAAAGCTAATCTAACTGATTCACTCTTGGACAAAAATCTTTTGTTCAGACCGCAAGCAGCTAGCTTATTGAAAACCTTACAGGAACAAGGTAAAACTTTGAAAGACTGCATACAATTCCTACTTACTTCTGTACCTAGATACCAGATGAATTACCCAGCCAAGCCTTTTGTTAGAAGGGAACCTAGATTTCCCCCAGAAATGCAGGAAGATGCCCAGGAAAAGATTTCCAGAAAAACCTGAAAGGGACCCTATATCTGGGATGCCTCCCATTGCAGATAAGTCACTGTGACTACCTTCCACCTCCCTGACCTTCCCTTGATGTGCACATACAGCTGAGCATTTATTTGAATAAGACTAAGTCTATTCGTAAGTCAAACCAACTGGTTGGCTCTTTCATGGACTGCAGGCTGGGCCAGCCATTATTTAAACAAACCATGGCAAGCTGAATTTCTAAGACCTTTGTCTTTTGTTATTCACACGATGGCAAACCTCTGCCCGGATGCCCATGAGCTTATTCTACCAGGGCAGTGGCCTCCACGGGGGTGTTCTACAAAGAAGTGGATGCTGGAACAATCTTGGAAACTGCTACCTGGTCTTCTGTGCACATCTTCACTAAACACTACAGAACTGATGATGCCTTTTCAAGATCCAGGGCTACATTCGGAAGGTCAATTCTGTCTGGATTCTTGGACAGTTTTCACCATTCTCCCTTCTGATCTGTTTGGAATACTGGAACAGTGATTTCAGCAAGGACAGTGCAGTTGTGTATGAACTTGCAATAAAAGTAGATGTCCTTCTGATCACTGCTGCTGTATTACTTCCAGTCCTTCTCCCTTCAAGTACTGTCTTCCCTTTTCCTGCCCTGTCTGACAGAGCACTCCTCTCACTTTTTTGCTTAGCCCCTCCTAGCTGACCACTCTGTCTCAGATGTCTTCAGGCTGCTGGCTTGGAAACAGACTCGGGATTTATGCTCATACATCTGCCTATATACTCCTATGCTTGCAAGCAGATGTCATAAGTTGATGTACGCTCCTAGGAATATGTAAGCTTTGGTTCCCCAGTCGGACATCAGTGGTGAAAACCCATCTGTTTGGAATGCTGCAACAGTGATCAGCAGGACATATGCTGTTATGGTAATTTCTTACACATCTGTATTATCCAGGAAGAAAGTCTGTACTTCTTCACTTTGTGTATAGAGGCTCTAACTTGTCAAATCATGCACTTCAATATGCAAGAGATGTTCTAAGACAAATAGAGAATATGATTGAGGAAATAATGATTCATCTTTGAAACAAGTATTCTTTAGATTATCTCCAGTTGCAGTAAAAGTCATTCAGTGGACAGTTAAATGTGTGCATGATTCTGTTGATACCTATATCAAGGAGGTTGTCTATGACACATTTACTAAGAGATAGGCAGAATTTAATGTTCACCAAATTATGTAAAAGGGCAGTTTTTAATTATACCTTTGAACAACAGCCATTTGTTTGGGCCTCCCTCTCAAGAAGTTTTGAAAGGTGGTGGAAAAAGTGTTTGTGCAAACCATGAAACAGATATCCATTGCCCATTTCTTAAATATAGAAGAGACTTTCCAACCAGAGGCTGTTTTATAGTAAATAGTCAGGCACATAACAGTTCAAACAAAGGAAGGCCCTTGGAAAGGAGGAAGTACAACTATGCAGGTAAAAGCTGCACTCTCTAAAGCCAAAAACACAGCATCCATGGGACCAGACAACATCCCAGGCTGCGTTTTACACGAACTGGCTCCCCACTTAAGCACCATGTTCAATAATAGCCTTGCATCAGGCTTTGTGCCCACTGAATGGCACACAGCAACAGTTATCCCACTCCACAATGGGGGAGCCACCACTGATCCCGGGAACTATCGACCTATTAGCCTGATGAGCCTGGTCTGCAAGGCCATGGAACTTATAAACAAAGACATTGGTAACCTCCAAACTCTGGATCCCACCCAGTTCGGGTTTGTGAAAGCCAGATCATGCCTCCTGAACCTGATCAACTTCTTTGAGGCAGTCACCAAAGCCGTAGATGAGGGTAAGGTGGTTCACACAGCCTGTCTTGACCTTGCCAAGGCTTTCAACACCATCCCCCATTCTGGAATTATAGCTAAACTCACTAAACTAGGTATAAATCCCAACATCACAGGATGGGTTGCCAACAGGCTCACTGACAGAACCCACACTGTAAAAGTTGCAAACTCCAAATCTGACCTCAAAGCAGTGACAAGTGGAGTACCACAGGGTTCCGTCCTGGGACCACTCCTGTTTGGTATCTACTTCTCTGAAGTACAGGCTAACACAGAAGGCCTCTGGCTAACGAAGTTTGCAGATGACTGCAAACTAGAAACCATAGTCAAGTCCCCAAATGATGTGGACATCCTACAGAAGGGCCTCGCTGAGACAGATGCCTGGTGTCAGAGCCATGGCCTCAAGCTCATTGCCAAAAAGTGCAGTGTAATCCCCTTTGGTAAAAACTCTGTACCCATGAACTACCACATAGTCAGCAATCTACTTAACACCGAATGCATGATAAGAGACCTTGGGACCCAGGTGGACAGTAGTCTCTCCTTTGATAGTCACATTGCCACAAAAGTCAGGAAGTCCATCTACGTGGCACACCTCATCATAAAAGGGTTCTCATCCAGGAAAAAAGAGGTCATTGTTCCCCTCTACTCGACACTCATTAGACCCATTATAGACTACAACGCCCCTTTTGGAATGTACCTCACAAGACATCTGCAGCAGCTGGAAAGGTCATAGAAATACCTCACAAAGAGGATTACTGGCCTCAAAAAAATGCCCTACACTGACCACCTCAAAAACTCCAGCTTTACTCCGTAGCATATCGCCTATTCCGAGGTGATCTCTGCCTAACATATAAAGCTATGCCAAACTCAGCACTGTTGGACATGCTACCCCTAAAGAAATCCCAATCCCTCTGAGCTACACGCTCTAGGGACCTCAACCTTGTCACCACAATAAACAGGACATGCTGGAGGGATAGATTCCTGTCCCAGAGACTTCCCATACTCTGGAACAGGCTACCCATCTATGTCAAGCAAAGTTCTTCATTAGCACTCTTCAAGAAAAATCTTGATGAGTGGATGGGAAATAGGAAATACACCCCGGGGATCACTTATGTGTCTCTGCTCGACAGTGGCACAGGAAAATAACTTTCTTGGGTGGCGTAAGCCAGGGAACCTTGTTGGCTAGGCTTACGTAGGCCCTTGGGCCAATAGCCTAGTACCTGCTTATGAACCTATGAAGAGTGTGAAGACAGGGTGTAGATCAGAGGCCCAGGAGATGGCGCTACATTGACTTTCTTACCCACTGCCTTCTCCACCACCGATCCTCTTACCTATTGGGAGGAAGACTAATGCATTTCAGCAACAAGTGTGTTGACCTGACCACACACCTTCAGTTAAGAGAAAACGTTTCAGGATACATAATAAAGCAGATCATTTTCTCTCTTCATTGAATGTTTCCCCTGCCCCCAGTCCAGGATCATTAGCAGGTCCCAACTTAGACCAACTCATTTCTTCTGCAGTAGTAGAAAGAGTCTGAATGTTAGAGGAGGGGACATGGCTTTATTGAGGACTCTTCCTAGTGCCAGGAAAGCAGGATCTTAGAGACCTTTTTTGGACCTTTACAGATAAAATACATTTCTTGTTATAAATAAATCGAGAATGCTAATTCTGCAGTCCCTCCTTCCTTTATTGTTACTAGATGTTATCATCATCAGAATGGACATGACACATGCATATTCCCCATTTAGAAGAAATACAGATGATTCTTGATGTTTGTGGCAGGGCCTCAGTATTTCCATGTCACCTCCTTGGTCTTTGGGATGTTCACTGCTACCAGTCTTACTGACCGGTTAAAAGACATATAAATTTACCAAGACTTGAATGACTGCTTAATACATGCTCCTTCCTACGAAGAGGTAAAGAAGGCCTTTGATTACACTACCTTATGTGGAGTAACCCAGGGATCAGTGCTGGACCATCTCTTCCTTGGCATTATTTGCTGACATCTAGGCCAATATCCCAGAAGTGTAACTGACCAATTTTACTGATGACTGCAAGCTGTGCACTGTTATTCACTCATCTACCTATACTAAACAGCTCCAGCAATGACTAGGACTGTTGTTAGAATTTGCACATACCTGATGTATTGAAAATTGTCTCAATGTAAATACAAAAAAAGTCAGAGTAGTCACTGTTATCAACCACATTTATCCTGTTTTTACATGATGTTGGGGTGTCAGCTTTAGTCAGTGTGACTAAAACACCTAGAGCCAATGTTTATTCGACTGTGTAGTTAGCTTTCACATATAGCAGTTGGTAAAGAAGCTGTACCACCTCATGTATCTTAAATGGTACTCTTTTTCAGACAGACATAGTCGCAAGAGACTTGGGTACTTGTATTGCAATTCTCTGTCTTTCAATCATCATGCTTCCAATGTTTTCTTGAAATCTTACTGTCTAGCCCATTTAATTTCCAAGGGAATGTCTTCAAGATCCATATAAGCCATTCTAACACTCTACTCTTCCTTTATCAGACCCACCATTGAATACAGTGTCCCCTTTGGTGTGTATAAATCAAAGCATATTGCTCAACAAAAAAAAACCCTAAAGAAACCATGCCAAGCAAATCAGTGGCCTTAAATCTTTTGGCTATCCAGATAGATTAGCACAACTCATTCTTATTCAACTTATTTTGCATGTATTGTTTGGAACAAATTCAGTTTATTTATATGTAGTTCCCTCTTTCCCTTTCCTAAAGATCCCAGTGCCATTTATTTTTAATTCTGTTAAAATACTTAGTACTTCAGTTACAGTTAGCTTGAATTTTGATTCCTATTGTCTAGTTACTGCCTTTTTTGGCAGCCAGTAGCATCAAACTTAGTAAGGCCTTACTATGCCTAGGCAGTTCATATCTTGTGTCTGCGATCAAATGATTAATTTCCTTAGTAACAATCATTTGCTCTACCAGCATTTCTGACAAAATATATTGAAGAAAGTTTTTTAAAATCTGCCACCTCATTGCATTGCCAAAATACATGTTTCTAATTTCCACTGTGTTTATAATCACACCTTCAATATTTCTGGTTTACCTAAGGAAAAATTCACTTAAGTCTACTAGAGGATATAAAAATACCTATGCAAATAAGTCCAAGCAAAAGTCTTACATTTTCTGGACTTTGTTACATACTTGTGAACCATAGAGATATCCCCCCATTGTTCCTCTGTAAATTGCCTCTGCATTCTCTCTCTTCTCGGTCTCTTCTAGCATCCTCTAATTGATTATTTTAGTACTCATGCAATATTTTATATGCCCTCCAATTTTTTTAACAGCAGCTTTTTTTCTAGACTCATCTAAAAACTCTATGTCAGAGCTGGTCTTTCACTTAGCATCCCCCTGTCCATTTTTCTTTGCCTATATTTTGATATTAATGATTGATTATTAAGGCAGTCCCTAACCTGCAATCCAGACTTTTGCTTGGCCTCATCCCACACTGCTACCTCTCCATCTGTAGTTATTTGTGCCCAAAACCTTGGTCGCATTGCTAATTTTCTCCAGTTTGCAAAATCTCCTTTCTCCATTCCTGTGTTGGCTTAGTTCTTAGAATACTTTATGCAGCATTATGAATGTAATATTCTGTATGGTTGGTGTTATTCTCCTTAAGAATCTGCATCCAAAATCCTACACTCTCCTTATTTCTCAACCCTCCCCCTTATCAACATCTGTATCACAAGTGATAATTCAGTAAAGGTGTTTATTAAAAAAAAATCTCTTTCCACATTGATTTATAACCTTCTACTTTTGTTATGTATAAGAGCCTTAACTGCATAGTGCTAAAGTATCTTTTCAAATCAGGTAATCCTAAACTACATTGTTCTATGAGAAAAATCACCTTATTCCACTTAACCTTCTTTCCTATATAAATTCCTTTATCTCCATTAATTATCAGCCATAACTTCTCCTCTGGTGGATAAAACTTGTTTGACCCTCTAAGGGGACTAAAACATTTTCAGTGCTTCTATCTTACTATTTATATCTGTAATTAACAGCTTCCAGTTTCTTCATTTTTTTATCTTTTGTTTAGTTTCTTCCCACATCTTTAGCAGCCATATAAGAATCCTTTTTAAACAATACACCTAAATACTTCCTTTTATGTCTCATAAACATAGGTATTGCTGAGCCACTTAATTTGTGGATGTATAGTTTACCAGTCTTTGTATAATTTGCATTACCTTTATATCATGAAAAGATATGAAACTGCCTCAAAATATTCCACAACATCGAAATGTCCTTTTCTGGATTTTAGAAGTAAAAAATATTATTATCTGCAAACAAAGCTAACCTTTTTGATTACTGTACCATTTGTAGCCTTGAATATGTGAGTCCCTTATTTTCCTTGCCAATAGTGGTGTATATAAAGCAAGTAAGAAGGGGAAAGAGGACACCCCTGCTCTGTAGTGCTGTTCAAATACAGTTTGTTGGAGAGGATCCCTCCCATCATAACTGTTGTTTGTGACCCATAAATAAATATTTCTAATTAAACATGGTATTTTGTCATGGAATGCAGTGTTGCCATTACCCTACTTATAGAATCTCAGCTGACTCTGTTGAGTGATTTTTCTGTATCAAGATCCACCTGCAATAGTATCCTTTTCTTACACACTGCTGCCTTTCCTCGGGATCATCGTTGTCTATCAGTGTTATCAGATGTTTTCCTCTGCCCCACTAAACCACACTGATCCAATGTCTTTGCTAGTATAGACATAAACATTTTATAGTCGTGATTTGCTATTGAAGTTGGTGTATATGAAGCTTGATCCGAAGATTCTTTACCATCTTTGGATAACAGACACCACAGCTTTCTTCCAAGATGTTGGTATTCATCCCTTATAAAACATTGTTAAACAAAGCCTTCCAGATCTTTATAATTTTTTCCCAAACTTCCACAGGAATGCTGTCTGTTCCTGGAGACTTCCCTGTTGATTGATTTATACTCACATTTTTATTTAAAGTCTCCATGTATTAACTATTAAATGTTGAGCCTCATTTTTCTCTAAACTTGACATAATTAAGTCTTCTATAAACATTTCCATTTTGCCATTATTTTGGTTTCCACATTCCTCTGGTTTATACAGTTTTTCATAAAATTTCTGAAAAATCTGTAGTATCACCAGATGATCTCTGGTTAGTTTTCTTGTCATATGCTGCCTACGTTCTGCTGCAAAACTTTTTACTTTCTATTATCTAAGTCGTGCTAAAAGTTTTTAGGTTCTGGAGATGTTATCAAAAATAGTTGCTTAACAACTTTTTTTTTAAACTCGTGTGTTATCCAGATACTCCCTAATTTTCCCTTTACCACTCTGCAGTTGTTCCTATTCTTGGTCTGTGAACTTCCTCTTATTCTTCCATACTTTAACCTTTTTTAACCCTTTAAATAATTCTTATTACTTCTTATACTTTTAATTTTATTTCTGCCCTGTTTTAAACCGTTTTCATTTTATCCCACTCACTAGTTATCCATTCTGAATATTTTTTTTTATTTTCCCTAATGACTCTGAAATCATTTCCACTACCCATTCCTTAAATTCCTTTTGTTTTAACAGGCAAGTAGAAAAGCACCAATGGCTCATTTCTATTTTATTACCTTGTATCTTTGTCTGAAGTTGTTATTGGAATGTGTCAAAGCTTTCATTTAAATGCACATGCTCCTATGAAATACAGTTTCTATCCAGTCTAACCCAGTAATTGTAAATGTAAATTTTGTCTTTGTTCCTATTACCGAAGTCACATCTTCCAAGTTATATATTCTCATATATTAATTCAGAACACTTTACCCTTTTGTTATATTTTCCCTTCTAGACTTCCCTGATGCATCCTTACTTTTGCAAATCAAGCTCCAGTCCTCACCCATAATTAATATTCCCTGTTGAAAGCTGATTATTTTTCCAAAAATTTTATTAAGCTCTATAATAGCAATGTTTGGTAGACTGTAGAAGCATAGTACCCCTCCTTTGCAAATAATCTCTTACTGCCATAAATGTACCATTATTGTCTTTTACTCCTCTTCTATCACTTTTCGAGTTCCTCTAGTAATCAGTAGTATTATCTGACTTTTTTCTTTGTCCCTGATGTTTTGCTTAATGTCCATCCTAAAGTCCATTATTTGTCAAATTCACATGCTGATTTCTATCCAGCTGTGTCTCTTGCAACATTGGTATTTGCACCCAACATTTGTTAATATAGTTCAGTATTCTTTACATTTTGTCTATACCTGTATGGCCATTTACATTCCATTATAATATGGACAGAGAAACCATTATGACAGAAATCTATTACACTCACTTATTATATATGACAGTCTTTTGAATGTGTATCTCTAACATTTGTTTTACATGCACACACTAATACTTGGTAGGCTGATCTCTTATGCAGTTGCTTTTTTTCATCTTCTTTTGAATGTATGTCACATTTGCTTAAATAAAAACACTCAGACAAATAAATACATTTCAGAAATACTCATCCCCTTTTAACTTAGAATAAATAATCAAAACATTTTTATCAAGTGAAGTTCACCTCTCCAGGCTGGAGCAGTTGCCGCAAATTGATGGCAACAACCACAAGCATTAACTAATCTAAAATTAAGGTTACCCATTCTAAAGCTCATTTTACAGCCTGTGTTCTCACTAACCCTAATGGCTATTTGTTCTTTTCTTATCTTTATTCTCTTAAAGATGTGAAAAACAGCTTGCTTGTTTTCAGTAAACATTAACTTTTAGCCCTAAGAAAAAAATGTTCTGGCTACCTTTAAATAAGTAAACTAAATTGTGCACTATTATGTCAAATGAATTTAGGTATTAAGGCTACTGAAGAGGCAACTGCTTATAGAACGTACAGGTTCATAGGTGTTTACTAGGCTAACAACCACAGGGGCCTTTTTAAGCCTAGCTATGCATCCCAAATCTTAGGGAATTAAATTATTTACAAACAGGGCATGGGAGATGAACCATTTACAGTTTCAAACTTAATTTATTTTTCAGTGAACTGCTTGTCAATGTACCTTTAAATGTCATTTGCATTGTTTTGCTTACATTTATCTCAGCAAAGAATGTTGAGAGCTCAGAAGATTAACTGCTTTCATCTGCAATCCACTAATCTCCAAATAAAAACAGTTGGCAGTGAGGAAAAAATACAGCTAGTAACTTTGCAGATGCATGAAAGAATCTTTGTAAATTTCACTTAGAATACAATGTTCCGACTTCCCTGCCCAACTGCCTGCACCTGCAGACTTCTTGTCTCACACTGAGAACATTTGCTAAAAGGTAAAATAGCTAATTATTGTGCAAATACAAGCAACTTAACCCTTTTTCATGCCTTTCATCATTTTGCCTTGCTTTTCAATCATATTTGCTTAAACAAACTTGTCTATAGCTTACATCAAGGACATTAATCTAAACTTCCACCCTTATAAAAACCGGGGAAATCAGGATAGCAGCCTTTCTGTCCGATTTGGTGAAGTTTCAGCCAGAAACTAGTAGTCCATTGGTCGTTTTGGGCCAATTCCTAGCTCCTTTCAGCCCCCTGCTATAAAACACGCTAAACACGCGTTTTTCCAGCTTGTACCAACTCAGCACAGATCCTCGTGGTGGCCTGCAGAGTGATCCAAGCAGCAGAGAGCTAAAAGAGTGACTTTCTACCAGATATAAGTATTTTTTGTGGCTTTCCCACTGTTATTTAAGCTAGCGACTGCATTTCGCCTGTTTTACTGCTACTTTAAGTGATTTCTGCATTTTACACTGTTTATTGCACTTTAAGTTACTAATTGTTGCAAATTGTTTCTGTAGGCTACACACTAAAGTGCGCTAGCCGATTTACAGCATTTATAGCATTTACTGTCTGTTTTTTTCCTTGTCTCTGTAATAAAACAAAAAAAAAAATCTCTTGTTTTCCTGCCTTACTGAACTAGAGTAGTCCAGTTTCAGAGTTGCTGATCCCTGGGCTTTGTTTTTAGTTCCTGTTACTGATTCATTGCCTTATTAGGAGGAGGGAAGTTTCTTTGCTTACCAGTGGGAGTGGGAAGCACTGAGCAGCCTTTCTGTCCGATTTGGTGAAGTTTCAGCCAGAAACTAGTAGTCCATTGGTTGTTTTGGGCCAATTCCTAGCTCCTTTCAGCCCCCTGCTATAAAACACGCTAAACACGCGTTTTCCAGCTTGTACCAACTCAGCACAGATCCTCGTGGTGGCCTGCAGGGTGATCCAAGCAGCAGAGAGCTAAAAGAGTGACTTTCTACCAGATATAAGTATTTTTTGTGGCTTTCCCACTGTTATTTAAGCTAGCAACTGCATTTCGCCTGTTTTATTGCTACTTTAAGTGATTTCTGCATTTTACACTGTTTATTGCACTTTAAGTTACTAATTGTTGCAAATTGTTTCTGTAGGCTACACACTAAAGTGCGCTAGCCGATTTACAGCAATTACTGTCTGTTTGCTTCCTTGTCTCTGTAATAAAACAAAAAAAATCTCTTGTTTTCCGCCTTACTGAACTAGAGTAGTCCAGTTTCAGAGTTGCTGATCCCTGGGCTTTGTTTTTAGTTCCTGTTACTGATCCATTGCCTTATTAGGAAGGAGGGAAGTTTCTTTGCTTACCAGTGGGAGTGGGAAGCACTGAGCGCCTTTTGTCTGATTTGGTGAAGTTTCAGCCAGAAACTAGTAGTCCATTGGTCGCTTTTGGGCCAATTCCTAGCTCCCTTCAGCCCCTGTTATAAAACACGCTAAACGCGTGTAGGGATTTAGCCGGAGTTACCACTGTTGCACACAAGAGCAGCGGTTAAACAAGGTTAAACTATTTGGGCCATCTAAATTCCACTCTTCCAATTTTCCCTTAAAACTACCTTCCTCGAGCTGTACTGCTGATCTAACCAGCATATCCTATAACTGAAAGTTCATCTCTACTTGATTCCCAAGTAGACTATTCTCTATCTGTAAAGCCTAGCACTTACTCCTACAGTACTTGCACCTTGATAAAGCACTCTTATTATAGATAGTACCCCACCAGCCTAAAACCCACTTCCCCCGGAGTCCTTTGAAAGTCTCTTTATCTACTACTTCTAGTATGTCGAGGATCAGTTGCTAGTGTCCTCTCCAGCTCAACTGGTGAACCTGGGAATAATGAGGCAATGTTACAACTGCCTCATGTACACAGACAATCCTCTCCTTCTCCCACAAAACACAAATACATGCGAGATGCAACTATACGGCCAAACTGGAGGCTGAGCTCTCTCAACATAGGACTGGCAAGACCAGACAGGAGGAGAAGGTAACCACACACAATACATACCCAGTCACACATGGTACCATCACAACTTCAAATCATACACATACTCACACAAAGACATACTCGGAGGCTCTGATCAAAAATTTACCAAAACAGCAGAGGCCACCAAAGCAGACACCCAAACAACTACCACCTCACGACCCAACACATGCAACACATAGACCACACAGTCAGAGTGTCAAACAGTCACAGCCCTTAAGGCCAAACAAAATGCCAGACACACTTGTCATTGGTGATTCCATAGTCAGACACACTGACGTCCCGCTCACCTAGAATTGTAAAGAGAAGGTCACAGTAAGCTGCCTGTCAGGCGCTAGAATCCGCCACATAACGCAAGCACTCAGGTCTCTCAACAGCAGGTACAAGTACGACTCAGTCATTGTCCACGCTGGTGTCAACGACCTGAGACGTACCTCCTTGGACTACATGAAAAGGGACATCGAGGAGCTCTCTGATTATGTAGCCCAGGCAGGTATGACCCTGACCTTGAGCAGTATCCTACCTTCACCTAGAATGATGCCACAATACAGTGATAAGATGATCAGCTTTAATAATTGGCTTAAATTCTGGTGTCATTCAAAGGGGATCCAATGTCTGTCTGCCTGGGATGACATGCTGGACAAGCCACGCTGCTTCGCAAGGGACGGCTTGCACCTGTCACCCTGGGCTTCCGGATATTGGCAAAGGCTCTTGCCACCCCATAGTGCCTTTTTAGGCAAGGCTCAAATTCTAAACCTACCACCCTAGAACACCAAAAAGGAAAAACTAAGGGTAATGCTGCTCAATGCCAGAAGTCTCAATCTCAAGATGCACGCACTCGAGGCCCTTCTCAATATGGAGAACATCGATGTCTGTGCTGTGACAGAAACCTGGTTCAAGGCTCCTGAGAGCACCCCAGCACTAAAAGGTTTCACCTCATATCATGCTCCGCCCCAAAATCCGGACAACACCAAGAAAGGAGGGGGTGTCCATATTCATAAAGGACACCCACACCTCAAGGTTGGTGGCAACGCATGATGCATCGGAGACCATCCAGGTGCAATTAACCATAGGCAAGACTGCTCTGCAATTTGTAGCATGTTACAGGCCACCCTCTCAAACTCAGGAACCTCACATGGCCTTCCTGAAAACATTGGAGGGATAAATGTATCTCCAAACACCATCATACTAGGTGACTTTAACTACCCTAATATAGACTGGGAACACTACTCAAGCCCGAACACTCTAACCCAAAGATTCCTGGAGTTCATAAACTCAAATGCCATGGAACAACTAGTCACCATCCCCACAAGAGGAGAAAACATACTTGATCTCATCATCACGAACATGGGATCAAAATGTTCAACACCGAAGTATACCCTCACTGGTGAGATCAGATCATAAACTAATCTCGCTGGAGGTCCTCATCCCGCCCCCACCTGAAACAAAAAAGCCCACAGTGAAAACTTCTCAAAAGCCGATTTCACACTTCTAAAAACTAGTGTGGTGTCCTTTAAGGCCCCTGAGCCAGTGGTAAACATTACTCAAACCGCTGAATCACTTACAAATGCCTTCTACCAGCACCTACAGGACTGCATGGATCAGGCAATCCCAAACAAAACTAAGACTCTCTGTACCAAAGGCAAGCGTCCAGTCTGGTGGACCCCAGCCATAAACAAGCTCTACAACAAAAGGAGGAAGCTACTACAAGATAGAGCAAAATCCTTGAAAGGTAAGACACCTTTGATCATTATAAGTAAAAACTAAGAGCTCTCATAAAATCATCCAAGGCAAATTTTGAGAGAAAAATCGCCAAGGACTCTAAAGAGAATCATAAGGCCTTCTTTAGCTATGTTAGAAACCTAGGAGGAAACTCCCAGATATGCTCAGAATTAGTTCAAAATGATGTGAAAATTACTGAACCTACACACATTGCCAACATACTGGCTGACAGGTTCAGTGCAAACTTCTCCCCTCCCCCAAAGGAGAGATATCTATTCCAGAGGATTGTAGCCCCCAAACATCTCCAACGCCCAGGTGAGAACTGCCCTCACTAAGGCAAAAACACAGCATCCATGGGACCGGATGGTGTCCCCGGCTGTGTGCTTCATGAACTCAATGAGGAATTAAACCCACAGTTAGGACAGCTGTTTAATCTTAGCCTCACTTCAGGATACGTACCCAAGGAGTGGCGCACGGCGACTGTGGTCCCACTTCATAAGGGCGGTGCCTCCACAGACCCTGGAAATTACCGCCCCATTAGCTTGACAAGCCTTATCTGCAAAGCCATGGAGAGGATCATAATGGAACTCATAAATAAAGACATAGGGAACTTGCAGACTTTGGATCCAACTCAGTTTGGCTTTGTCAAAGGCAGATCCTGCCTCTTAAACTTGGTTGACTTTTTCGAGACAGTCACCAAGGCCATTGATGAGGGAAAGGCAGTCCATACAGCCTACCTCGACCTGGCAAAGGCCTTCGACACAATACCCCACTCAGGTATCATCGAAAAACTCATCAGCTTGAATGTAAACCCATACATCACAAGATGGGTTGCAAACTGGCTAAGTGACAGAACCCACAGGGTCAGAGTTGCTGGAGCCATGTCAGACTCAAAGCCTGTCACAAGTGGTGTCCCACAGGGCTCAGTCCTGGGTCCACTCTTGTTCGGCATCTACTTTTCTGAAGTACAAGCAAACACAGGAGGGTTATGGCTGACAAAGTTTGCAGATGACTGCAAACTGGGCGCCATAGTCGAAAACACATCTGACACAGATATCCTCCAGAAGGGCCTCACAGAAATGGATAACTGGTGCCAGAGCCATGGCCTGAAGTTAAACGCCAAAAATGCATAGTCATACCCTTTGGGAAAAACAAGGCTACCCCTAGCTACCATATAGGTGGCAATCCACTGAGCACAGAAAAGTCATCAGAGATCTGGGGACCCAGGTTGACCAGTAGTATGACTTTTTCTTTGTCCCTGATGTTTTGCTTAATGTCCATCTAAAGTCCATTAGTTGTCAAAACCTTCTATATCACCCACCTGATCTTGCAAGGGATTCACATCTAGATCAAGGTATTCTTTACATTTTGTCTATACCTGTATACCATTATGACCTATTACACTCACTTATTATATATGACAGTCTTTTGAATGTGTATCTCACACCTCTCCAGGCTGCAGCTTGCCGCAAAGGCCCCAAAAGTTCCTCACCAAAAGGATAAAGGGTCTCAAAATATGTTCTGGCTACCTTTAAATAAGAACTCCAGCACTATTCAGTCAAATGAATTTAGGTATTAAGGCTACTAGAGGCAACTGCTTATAGAATGTACAGGTTCATAGGTGTTTACTAGGCTAACAACCACAGATTTTAAGCCTAGCTATGCATCCCAAATCTTAGGGAATTAAATTATTTACAAACAGGGCATGGGAGATGAACCATTTACAGTTTCAAACTTAATTTATTTTTCAGTGAACTGCTTGTCACTGTACCTTTAAATATCATTTGCATTGCATTTATCTCAGCAAAGAATGTTGAGAGCTCAGAAGATTAACTGCTTTCATCTGCAATCCACTAATCTCCAAATAAAAACAGTTGGCAGTGAGGAAAAAATACAGCTAGTAACTTTGCAGATGCATGAAAGAATCTTTGTAAATTTCACTTGGAATACAATGTTCACTGCCTGCACCTGCAGACTGCTTGTCTCACACTGAGCACAGCAAAAAGGTAAAATAGCTAATTATTGTGCAAATACAAGCAACTTAACCCGCCTTGCTTTTCAATCATATTTGCTTAAACAAACTTGTCTATAGCTTACATCAAGGACATTAATCTAAACTTCCACCCTTATAAAAACCGGGGAAATCAGGATCTTAATTCTACATGTAATATGATAAATATACTTTACACTACCAGATCACAATCCAACAGCTCAAGATCACAACATTGTATTAGCTTTAATTTACTTCTTGTCCAGCCTTTATCTTTTTACAGTGTAAAGCTTATGTATCTTACAACTAAGAAAAAGTACTTGCTTGTTTTAATATCTTTGACATATACAATAGTCACTGATAAGACTTGCCCACTTTACATTTAAAATACCCCTGATTGCACACTATACAAAATTGCTTTAATAGGTAACTTGCAATTTACATCATGATTTTTTACAAATATTATTGATAAAAATTGTTTTATTTTTTTCTTCACTCCCTTCAGTGTCTTTCTAAACATTAATGGCATAAAGTAGGGTATACACATTAGACTTCACCCATTCATTTAACACAGAAAGGTTCAAGCCTTTCTCAGCCACTTTTTCATACAAAGCCATCTTTCTTGTCTATTCCTTTATGCCTTATATCCTGCCATTTATTGACTTCAGTGTTGCTGGTCTTCTTTCTGATCATCTCCATCACCAAGCACCAGTTTCTGGCTCAAGGCCAAGGTACTTCTGGTTCTTCTAGACAACTCGTGTGCTTTTTTCTCACTGTTAAGCATTTCCTTTGGAACAATGTAAAAAGGATTTTCACTGGCAAAGTCTCTATGTGAACTTTGTTATTGTTAGAAGAGAAAAAAAAGCAAATCCTCTTCTGGCTAACTATTTGTTGGGTAGGTCTTTTTTTTTTTTTTTTTATTTCTTCCTTAACCTGTTCTGCATCAAAAATATGTTAGCTCCTCCATGACAAAATATGCTGAAGATAGCTGGATAAAGCAGACTGCTTGAATTACAAGTGTGTCTCAACATTCATTGATTACTGCAATTAAATTAGCTTCTCTGCTTCTGGGTGGGAAGTTAATAATTTTCCACAACATTCTGTTGTCCCCACGTCTGCCACAGTTTTGTCACAAGCAACTCTTTCTTCTAGTATGATTTCATCTTTAATGTTATAGGTCCTGACTGCTTTCTCATGCCAGAGTTTGGAGCATTGCACATAACATGCCCTTTTAATTAACAGTCTGCTGTGGGATATACCACTCCAGCTGCTTATTGGTGATTTCTTAAAATCATTGCAGTCTGTTCCTTCCAGTTTCTCAGGTGCTGTTGAAAATGCCGAGTTTTCTCTGCATATTCTGTCTTCTATTTTTTTAAACAGCTCTTCTCAGAAGCCTCATGCTCAGTCAGTTTTTCTTCATTTTGTCCCCTGATTTTTGCAGTGTTATCTGCTCATCAGAATAGCTGGTTAATGTTTCTAATTTTTAAGCCTTTTATTTGACTTGATCTATTACTTCAATGTTTCATTTATTTTAAACACTTCTGAGTGCACTGGATTTACTTTTTCCTCTAAATTACTAGAAGCAATCTCCTGTACGAAAACTGAAACTTGAAATGCATTTTGCTGAACATCCTTAAGATTCTTCCAAGTCAGAGAATTCTCTTCTCCTTTTCTGGTTGAATTTCTCTCAGGTTCTCCAAATCTCTTCTCTGATGGCATCTAGACAGTGAAATTACAAGGGAGTAACTGAATTTTACCAAACTGATAATTTCACTTGTCGTTTTTTTACAATTACTGTTTTCATGCTGGGAGAGCTGAAATCAACCTGTTGATCAGTGTGCGGTCATCGTGGAAGTTCTCCTTTAAGGCTAGTAGTGAGGATTGGATGGATAGACACACAGTTGTATAGGATTGTCATGTACAGCCCTGGTTGATTTCGGGAATAAGCGCTGTTAAATGTTTGAAAAGGGATGCACAAACTTTTAAATGTGTCTGGTTAAAGGTATATATATATATATATATATATATATATATATATATATATATATATATATATATATATTAGCGTCTTATGGTCCTCATGATCACATGCCTACTATTGTTCCTATGCATCTATCAGTGTAGGTATCTTTGTCAATTACCTAAAGTTCAATTTTACTTTTATCTGACAGGAAGACATTGTATGGAGCAGTCCTGGACACCAGTTATTGTGGTCTATGTATCCCACCAGCAAAGAGCCCCTGCTGAGTCTTGTATTTCCCCTTACAATCACTAGGCAAGACTGGCATGATGGCAAGAACCATGCTGAAGACAGGTACATGTTAGCCTTCATTCTAATGACCCCCTTATCCAGGCTGCACTTATGGTGCCAACTCCTTTGCTCAAACTAGAGAAAGTGTTACGAGACACATGTGCTAGACACAAGGAATTTAGATTGGTGGACATTGTAGCTGCTAACCAACTTGTTTATGCCATTATTAACCCTCACCCAAGCATCTCAAACCATAATGACAGACAATTGGGAAGCCTTGAAGCTTTAGGGAAGGTGAAACTAACAAGACAGGGTGCACATATATATATATATATATCTAGTTGGCTTCCAAAACGACAATATCAGCATGTTACATTATTATATTGGATGAAAACAGACAACCTAGCACAATTGCTGCGAAGTGCAACACAGTACTTTTCATTGTTAGTGTGCAGTACTTTTCATATAAATTTAGTAGGTGAACCTCCATCATAACCCCTCAGAATACAGACATGGCAGACATCCTGCTGCCAGTGGGAGGTCAAATAAATGCAAACTATATGTATATTGTTGCCAAGGTCACTGAGGCTGAAATATCTGCCAGTCATACCTGACATAACCGCAGAGCACTGAGAACCTTACACAGACGTACCTCAGAGCCATAGGTGTGTATATGTATAGCTCTGATGGCTACAGCCATCTACATGGTATCATGTGGGCTATAAATCAGTGTTTTGAGTTCACATTTGTGCTACAGGGCATTGTTGTGCATGTGGATATCACGTTTGTGCTACAGGGCATTGTTGTGCATGTGGATATCACGTTATCATGTAAGTCTGGGCTAACCTTCCCAGGTAGGTACTACATTCCTTATATCCCCAAATTCTTAATCCCCCCCAAAGTACACATGATCACAGCAATGGCTCCCCACAGTGTGCATTTCTTGTACTCTCCACAGTTTTGCCTGGAACACATGGATGTATGTCAGTACTAATATTTTCCATTTACTTCCTAATTCAGTGTAGGGAATGTCTTATCCTTAAGAAGCAAAGTAGGGGTTATTTTTGTTAGTTTGGTGCTAAGGTATGCTGATAAGAGTATCTCATATCTGTACATGGATCCTCCTGTAGTTGATGTATGAAGTGAGAAATCCAGAGTACGTGCCTGGCTATGTGGGACGGAGCCCTGACTGCGACCCATGTGACCAGAGCTTGACTAGCTGCCCTGGCACTTGAGAAGTCAGGCTCAGAGGAAAAGAAGTGAAAAGGAATGGCCTACTTGGCCCTGTCTGATTGAGAAGGAAGTTGCATGTGCGTGGGGAGCACATGGCAGTGGTCTGATTTCTTGTGTAGAGACCAGGTAAACCACTTCTTGTGTTTGAGATCAGAGGTGGGGTTGATTGAGAACATCCTCTTCTGAAAGTGAGGAACCGCCCAATGCTATCAACCTACTGATCACACAAACCTTCCTCAGTGTAGCCAGTCATGTGTGCAAAAAGGACTAAAGTAACGGAAAAACACAAGAACCACTCCGTGATTGCTGATTTGTGTCCTCTCCTACTGCACTAATGACTCATTGATTGGGAACAAGTGAGCTGACTGGCTAGGAAGGAGGGTGATTATAGACAGGCAGAGGGACCAAAGTGATTAAAAAAAGAAGAAAGAAATTCAGCATACAGTACACATGACCAAAGTGGATGTGAAGGACATAATAGGGGTAACAGACCATCTGTTCAGGCAGAAAGGAGTAGCATGTCCTTAGCTGAGAACTGAAATTAAGGCTATCACAAATAGTAGGGAACAGGCATGGACAAAGCACCATTATACCAAAACTCTGCAATCACTGTTGGGTTATCAAAATTAATATCTTTGTTAATTGTAGTACAATATCTCCAAAAATACAGACAGACTTATTTCTTCAGTAAACAGCATGACTTAATAAAGTACCCTAGTTTATTCTGGAATAATCTCCTAACTAATTAAAGCTGGTTAAAAATGTCCTGTCCCTAACCTCTTTACTTAGGAAGTGCTTGCATATTTAATGAACATTATTTAAAAGTCAGTCTAATGTTTCATCTATCTGCTTCAGTCAATCAGGGAACTTTCAAGCCTAACATACTTGAATGCTCTGATATACACCACTCGTGTTTACAAAATAGTATGTAAGCATAAAATTACATCCCTGATAACTTGATAAATTCCCCTATGATTGTCTTAGCCTAGCTGCTGATAGAACAGTCTTATTTTACATCCATGTTAATAAAGAAATCAGTTATAGAATCGTGTATTCATAAAATCTGTAAATCGTTGATCGTTATTTGACTTCATAAAGGTAAGTCATATCTTGAATTTTCAAACTGTGGACCAATATCTGTGTTTTCCACTATCCAAGGTCCTTCAGAGATGCATTCATAAACAACTATTTGCCTATATAAGCATTAATACTCTCTTGACATGATATAGCATGGCTTCTGATCAAAACACAGATCAGAAATGGCCCAGCAGGCATTTGTCAACTGTATCGGTGGTAAATCCAGTAAATTAAAAATATTATGATTTTTTTTCCTCTGTCCTTAAGGCTTTTAAGAATGCTAGCCCATCCACCTTTTGTGACTACTAGACTTTGGCTTAATCCCTGCCTCATTAAACTGTTCTTTCAGTTGTCTTTTTTTTTTTTTTTTGCTTAAATGTTTTTATTGATTTTACAAACTGAATGTAATTTCTTAACTTTGCAATATAAAACATAATTTACATAGGTTAACAATTATATGCAGTCAACAACTATAAAATCTAAACAAACAAAGTAAACAGACTATTTACAAAGGTGACTATGTTTAAAAGATGTTACACATTTTTGCATTTAAAACTTCATTCCATTAGGTATTACAGTCCTCTTTCTCCATTGTTTTGTTTACTTTCTTCCATGAGCCGCAATAAGATGTTTTTATTTCTGTTCTAATTCTAATGGTTCTTATTTCTATTCCTGATACATTCAATATGATATTTCTGTGTTCTTTAAATGTGGGTGAAGTCTTACTTTTCCAATTTGTAGTAATGGTTTTGCGTGCTATAGAAAGTAGTGTCCGTAACAGTGAAAACTTTGTTCTAGCAACACAATGGGGTATGGGAGCATCAAACAAAATCAAAGATTTAGACAAATGGAAGTTATTAAAAATGATTTGCAAGAAAAAATTAACTTTATCCCAAAATGGTTTAAGTAAATGACAATCATAAAGCATATGCCTCCAATCTGCTCTCAAGTTCCTTTTACATTTCCAACATCTTATATTTTGTTTAAACATTATTTCCATTTTATGTGGTATTATAAAGGACCTATGAATGAATTTCCATGTGAACAGTTTTCATTGCAATGAAAGAGATATTTGATTTGTGGAGAGAAGTATTAATTTCTTGTCGTTGTCATTTGATTATTGTTTTATAGTAGTCTCAAAGATTTTTTGTATGATATAGTTTAATTTTCTTAATTATTTTATAGATGTTTGATAAGTAACCTTTTCCGTGAACAGCTTGTGTTGTTGAAAAGACCAAGTGTTCTATAAATTTAGGTATATTTTGTCTGATTGTTAATTGCATTGTCTTTATTCTGTTTAAAATGTACTGTCTTATATTCTGTATGCTTAGCCTTAGATCATAACCTAAATCAAAATTGTTCTTTATTTGTTCCATTGTTAAAACTTTTCCAGAGCCTAGTAACTGATACCAGTAAGTCATGTCATGCTTTCTAAGAGTTTTGATTATATCTATATACATTTTTTATGTTATTTTGCATGCATGCAATAGATATAGCAAGAATAACCAAGCTTTTATGTTGGGATTCCAATTCATAAGGGTTTTGTATCCTTTTAATATGTTTTTTGTAAACTTAGAACTTATGTGCTTCTGTTTGTTTTCTGTAAAATGTTCTCTCATCATCCAAAGAAGATTATTTGAAAGCAACTTAGAATATTGTGATAGACTCAGAATATTGTGATGGTAATGTAAGACCCAATTTTAGCCATACCTTTTCATGTATGTGTTTCCATCTGGCTGAATAAACATTATTTACCCATAATGATATTGTTTTTTTACTAGATGACAGTGCATATATTTCTTTATCTGAAAGACTGTTTCCTCCTGCTTCCCAGTCATTTAAATGATGATTCAGAGCTATTCTAGGTTTATTGGGTTACCATAAGAAGTTTAGCATTAGTGTATTAAATTGTTTTATGTAAGATATAGAAAAAGCCTGTATAAAGTATACTATTTTTGAAAGAATAATAATTGAAATTATATAATGCCTGTCCTCCATTGTAAAAAAAGTATTTATTCAATTTTTGAATGAGTGGTTTAATGTTATTTAGAATATTAGTGTAGTTATTGTTATTGTTTTATCTAGTTCATCTGTTAATGTAACCCATAAGTATTTTATTTTATTGTCAATATCTATATATTTAGAACAATCCTTATCTGTGTCTTTCTTATTAGAATTTATAAGTAATATCTGTATTATTTTCATTAAATTTAAGGCTGATAGTTTCTGAAAGTGTTCAATTAAATGTAATAGTTTTTAGAGGGGTGTTATCATCCTTTAAGCTTAACAAACTATCATCTGCAAACAACTAAACCTTAATTTCCATACTAGTGTCAATTTGTATACCCTTAATATTCGTATCCATTCGTATATAATTTGCAAAAGGTTCAATTACTATGGGAAATAATAATGGAGACAAGGGACATCCCTGTTTGTACCATTATTAATTAGAAAGGCATAATCCAATCTTTATAAATGCTAAGGATTTTTCATAAAGTGATTTAATTAATAGTGTGAATTTTGAGAAAATCCATATTCTTCTGGAACTGACCGTAGATAATCCCAGTGGACAGAGTAAAAGACACTATTTATGTCTAAACTGACTATATTCATGTTATTTTCTGTATAATTAATGTAATCAATTAAAGATATAATTCTTTTAATGTTATCATATGTATTTCTGTCTTTTATAAAGACAGTTTGATCTTTGTCTATTAATAATGGAAGTAGTTGTTTGATCCTAGCCGCTTGTAGTTCCATAAACATTTTATAATCAACATTTATTAAGATGAACATTCCTTTGCATTTTTATCTGGTTTCAAAATAGGTGAAAGGGGGAATATTTTTGCTTTCCTTTACTTTTGTAAACACTTTTAATATAATGCCAGAGCTTCTCTGGTTAATAATTTGAACATGTCTGAGATCATTTTATCTGTGCCAGTTGCTTTGTTTCACTTTACATTTTTACTTTGGGATTTAAGTTCAGTCATGGTTATTTGTTTGTATATCAATTTTATGTGATCCTCTTTGAGTTTGGTTTTGATGTGTTTTCTGGAGAAAGGCTTTAACATGTTTTGAGGTTCTATTATTTATTTTTGGGTATTAACTCTATGAAAGTATAATTTAAATGCTTCTAGTATCACTTCTAAGTCTGATACTTTTTTTCTGGTATCTGGAATGTATATTTCCTTTATTTGATTAGCTTTTATGATCTTTTTACTTCTGTTTGCTATTCTTTTCTGATTTCTAAGGTTTTGAATAAGAACATAGTTTGATCTTCTCTAAATTTATCATTGTCATGATGTAGTATCTCTAAATATTTGTTATTCATGTCATCTAATTCACTTATTAAAGTCATCTTTCCCTTCTGAATGTCTAGTTTTAATGTATCAGTTCTTGCTTGAAATTCTAGTAAGTCTTTGTCTCATTGCCTTTTCTTGTTTTTAACCAAGTTAATGTTTTACCATATAAATATGACTTCAAATAGTCCCAAATATCTATCTCTGACACATACTCAGTAAGATTTACGTCTAAAAATGTTTGCATCTCTTTAACATAAAATTCTTTAAAATCCTTTTAAGTTTATTATGTATGAAGGAATTCTAGTTACAGTTATTCTTTGTTTTGTATTTAGATCTAAAGCAAATGTAATTGCATTATGGTCTGACAGTGGGCATGTGATTGCTTTGACTTTATCCAACTTTGCAGTTAGATCTCTTGATATGTACACTCTAGCTATACTTAAATGTGTGCCATGTCGATGAGAATAATGTGTAAAGAATAATGTATTAGGATCAGCATATTCATTGATGTCTACAATATTAAACGTTTCGGTAAAATCAGATAGCACCTTAGAAATTGCTGTTTTTTCGTGTGCTTCTAGCATCGGTGTCATCATCATTCATTATACAGTTAAAGTCTCCTACTATGAGTATTTCCCCGTTAACATGATGTACAACGTCTTCTAAATACTGCTTGGTTACTTTGACATCTAATCCAGGTATCCATTAAATGTTTACTAGAGTATATATCTTCCCATTTATGGATATCGTTAGTAAACAGAACATCCCTGTTTTGTCATAACATGTATTTAAAATTCTTGGAATTAAGATAGAGTTTTTCCATAAGACTGCTACTCATCTCTTCTTTTGTTTATAGTGGAAACTTACTAAAACTGTATCATTATTTGTGTTAATTTTATTTATGTCTTCTTGTAGAAAGTGTGTTTCTTGCAAAAAAATAATCTGTGCATTAAACATCTTCAAATATTTTAAGAGACTTCCCCTTTTAAAATTGTCATTCAGACCATTTGCATTAATGGAAATACATTCAATTGTTAAATTATTACCACTCAAACTGCTAGTCATGTGTATATATTTTAGCTAATAAGCACATAGATTTAACTAAAGAGAATAACTTATTTTCATTTGATGCAATTGTCTCTTGAAGTAAATGCAGTCTGTCCATTGGACCAAATCTTTCTCTAAAGAAGAGTCCAATTCCTTTGGTTTGTTCCAGGGTTCACTATTAGGCATTCACACTATTATTTAAGGTGTCTCTTAATATGTATATGGTCTCACACCCTGCACATGTTATTCAGCGTACTGAAAATTCTACTTTCCTTATCTCAACCACATCTGAAAGTACCACCAGTCTGCAGGTATTTTTCAGTAGTCTGGAATAATAGTTGACCATCTTCGATGTGTATCTTAATGTCAGGTAGAAACAAATTAAGTTTTAATCACTAGTCTGAGCTGAGTTTGTTATTGTCACAAACACAGGCACTCACCTTAAAACAGCAGAAAAAAAGCTTGGAGAGGTTTTCAGTCAGCAGTTGATATTTGATCAGCATATTCATTTTTTTAAAATAAGCAGAATTTAGGGTTGTATTCCAAAGTTAAACCTTATACAATGCAAGTGTGCTGAAATAGCTACAGGCTGAGCCTTCCTTCTTGTTTTGCTATTTTATGTCTCTTTTTTTATAAGCTTAAAGACACGGCCGGCCTTAGGCATAAACGAACTAGGCAACCGCCTAGGGCGCCGTACAGGTCGGCCATGTAAAGGGCGCAATTTGCAAGTATTTATTCATTTTAATTTACTTTTCTAAGAAGGCGGGCAGCAGAACCATAGGGCGAGGGGGAGGGGCGGGCACACTCCCACTTTTGTAGCTGCAGCCTGCAGGTTGGCCAGGAAGCTTCAACAATTAAATGACGAGTCTTCTTCTTTAAGGAGGAACATGCGTGTGTCACATACACGTACGCCAACGTAGATGTAAAGACGTTCAGCAGTTGCGCGGAAGTTAAACTAGTAGTAAAGGTAAGAGAGGGGTTAAGTCTACGTGTCCACGTGTGGCTGTTCATTTTAAGAAGAAGGCAAGTGTGTGTGTGTGTGTGTGTGTGTGTGTGTGTGTGTGTGTGTGTGTGTGTGTGTGTGTCATTGTCATTTAAACCGGGCTTCTGTATGTGAGGGAAAGTGTATGTATGGAATTTAAATTGTCTTTCTGTTTGTATGAGAGGTAAAGTGCATGTGTTACTGTTTGAGAGAGTAGGTGTGTGTATGAGTTCAGTAGGAAACTGCATTTCCACATTATTGCATAAAAGTAGCTGTCATAGCACTGCAGAGAATTTCCTACTGTAACAAAGGTTATGTGTCCCAACATTATTACGCTTTAGAAAATTATGGAAGAATTGATTTTGCTGACTGGTTGTTAAAACCCATATCCTTTCTTTCACTTTTAATCTATAACATTAATGCTACTATTCACTTCAGTAATAGGGATTTTGTCATATGAAAATTTATAATACCAGATATTATTAACCAGTGGTATGTTTCAAGTCTCAACCACTGCTAATTGGTATTTTATAACTATACTGTGTGTGGCTGACTATAAGCACTGGGCTTCACCTTTATTACTGCATGATTCAATTGCAGTATTGCTGATCGTATTGTAGCTTTAGTTCTACTGAGAGATTTGCAGATCCTTGGTGTTGCAAAATGGTGGTGACTAGGGTAGTAATGTTTAAATTATTGTGTCAAGCTGGGAGGTAATGCGGGGCAAGGCAACTTGTTGTGTCTGTGTCAGCAGGAGCTTTGAACAGATGGCTGACAGTGTGGCTGAAGAGAGGCTAAAGTGCAAAACTGTCAGTCAATTTTCTCAAGTGATGACATTTTTTGCTGAACAAACAAAATATTCATGAAAGCTGTAGTCCTTTATTATTGTGTTAAACTTATTTAGCAGAAGTATGCAGACTTAATATTTATAAACAGAGTCATCAGATGAAGATACTACCAATGACTGATTTATCTGACAATGCAGCGTTTACACACCATTGTTTTCTCTAGTCACCATGAGACTTTAATGTACAGTAGCTGGAATATGCATAGAGAAGTGGCACTCACACTCTAGTCATTCTTAAATTTCAAACAGGTACTAGGTATACTTTTACAGCACATGCTGTATGGTAATTATGTCACTGATATATGCCCCAATCAGATTTTTTTCCTATAACAGCAGTGATAGTGACCCCTAAAATTAGATAAGGTGCCAGAAGCATATACTGTCTATAGGCACATAGGCTGACCTCAAGGCACGGGTGAATCATATACATTTAATGTAACTGTTGCCATTAGCCATTTGGGCTATGTCCTGCAGTTCTCTATAGTTGCACACCTTCCCTGTTTTTTAATATAAGCAAGACTGTCGCTTAGCTTCAGTTATTCAGAATTCACTCAGGTGGAAGTGTTACTCCAGGCCAAAAGGTTTTGAATTCAGCCCAAAGTTTCAGATCAGCTTACTGGACTATAATTAAAAATCAGTGCTCAATGTATTAGGAAGAGTCTACAAACTAATATAAGAAGATGAGTATATTAATGCAATAACTTACCAAGTTTTGCACTACATTAAGAAAATATGTATCGTCGTTTGAAACTTCATATTTGTCTGCTACATGTTGCATTATAAACAGCTGTGAGGTTCTGCAAAAAACATACTGAATACCTCTGATCTACAATGAAGAGATGTGTCCCCCCTGCATCCACTGTATGTTTGTTTTGTACCTCAGACTTCCTTTACTAAATATGATGTCTCTGAGGTTACACTGCAAGATATGGGGAACACTTAGTTTACTGATAAACTGAGCATTTTCTCTTTCTCCAAGGTTATGTGACCTCAGAGGTTAGTATATTTAGTAAAGGGGGCTACTAGGGTCAAGTCCTGCCACATTGTGGTGGTACAGAAGGATTTTGCACTCATGTAGAGGCATTTGACAGAATATACCAGGACTTTTTCATAACATCACAATTGGACATTGCTCTGTTACATTTGATTCCTAATGAGTATTGAGTTTGTAACAGTAGACCACCTGTGATATACCATGAAAGAGTCAAGACCATAAAAACAAATCACATTAACACTGCATACTGGCTCCATTCCAACATTTTCTTTTGCAAAAATTAGAAAACATAAAATATAACTGGCATGTTTGCTCTTGTTTACATTAATCATACCTTATAACATCTGTCTTTTCAGTCATCCCCTCTACCCCTTATATATTCCCTCCTTGTAGAACCCCACACTATTTCAACTTAACTTTCCCTTTATTATTCTCCCTTAGTCTTCTGTAAAATCCTTTAGTCCCCCTCTTAAGTTCATAGTTACTCTTGGTTAATTTTCACACAAATTATTTTGCAGCAACTTTCAAAGGTAGAAAGTGCAATATTTAAAATCTATTCCTATTTTTCAGCCATTGCATCCACATTGTTAGGCTTTGTCCATATTTTTTGCACTAAGAGGATGACAGGTATGCATACCTCTCAGTTGTCTAGATTTTTGCCTCATATTTTTGGCCTGTTCCTCATAATATTTGTGGTTTTCTGGCAAATTACTGAGGATTTAAATAACTAAATGTCATACATTTGAGTTTCACCCTTCACTTCCTTCAGAAAATGCATGCTAAGACAAATGCTGTTATTGTAGCAACTTTGTAAGTGTATAAGAGCAATATTTATAATCTCCCCCCCATAATTTTAGCCTTTGTTCAGATTTCTTGTGCCAAGAGGTTGAGAGGTATGGAAGCATGGTATGTAGTGCCCTAGTTGCTGATTTTTTGGTGCATTTTAAGGGGGATAGGGGTTCTGCATTCCATAGTGTGCCCTCCTTTGTTTAGGATACCTAGTAACTATGAACTTGTTGGTTTTTCATCCTCTTTTGCAATATTACCGGCTTACCAAATTTTCTTTAATGTAATGTAGGCACTGAATTTGTAGATAAAATACTGAAAAAAAGTTGTAACAGCCTCTTGATTAGTTACACATCTCTTTAATGTAGAATTATTCGGATGAATTTTACTTCTGCTGATATTGTCCTTATTGACTGATAGTGGTGGGTTGTAATGACAGATGGTTGAGAGGCCTTTTATGGTTAAAATATTCTGAAATGGGTAGTTTTGTCATTATTGGTTCATGCATTTTGTTTCATTGCTTACTGGAAAAATGTTCTAAACTACAAATTTAAAACACACTCCAACAAGTGTAAATGTTTCTATGTGCAACTAGCCATTTTTGTTTATCAAATGGCACACTGTGTTTTAAAACCTGAAAGCATGTTAGTAGCATAATTGCCTTTGGTGCAGAAGGCTGTGGATTCTACTCCCACACCATGTACATGGAGTGCTGGTATTGCAGTGCCCATATGATTGTTGATTATTTGGTGCATTATAAAGGGGATAGGGGTTCTACACTCCTGAGTATGTCCTTTGTATGAGATGCCTAGTGACTATGAACTTGTCACTTTTAGTCATTTCCTATTGCAATATTACCAACTTACCAGTTTTTAATGTAATGTAGGCAATTAATTCTTCAAAGGCAGCAGGCACTGAATTTGTAGATAAAACATTGATATATGAAGTTTTGCCCGTAGCAACCTCTTCATTAGTTACAGATTTCTTTAATGTGGAATTCAGATGATTTTACTTCTGCAGAGATTGTGTGTATGGAGTAATATTGGTGGATTGTAATGACAGAAGTCTTGAGTGGTCTTTTATGGTTGAAATTTTCTGAAAAGGGTAGTTATTGGTTCATACATTTTGTTTCATTAATTATTAAAAGAATGTTTAAAACTACAAATTTAAAACACTTTCTAACAAGTGGTGCTGTATTATACAAGGAATATAATTCAATGCAATCAGGAAGGTGAATCAAAGAACAAATACACGTATGCATGGCCCTAAAAAATGTGTGCAAGGAGTCTGTTTTGAAAACAGCCCAAAGGTAAACTTAATTCTTCATTGGCCAGATGCATTTTCTATGATTGTGGCTTTTCATGCTGTTTCAATGAATGAGTTTTTCCATTTCAATGACTGTGAGTTTCAAGGGCAGAGAAGATTACTGCTTATGCTAAGTCTGTTTTCTTTGCGACTCTGTATTGTTTAGCAAATGTCTGCCTGTGTTTGTACTATTTTATTTTAATATCTGTAATCACTGTAGAAGCAAATAAGAGAATAGTATGCATTGTAACTGGTGAGAAGTAACCAAATACTGGAACACTGGAATGGCCGAGGAGGGGGCTGCTGCTGGGGGGGGGGTTGCTGCAGCAGGGGCTGCTCTGGGGGGGCATTCTATTACCCTGCCTAGGGCCCTATTTGACCATGATTGAGCTCTGGTATTTAAAGTAGAAAATACTATGCATAGTTAGTTGCAGTTAAAGATACCTTGTAATGTTATTCTTCCCATGCATTTAAATAATTTAAGGAAATGACTGGAGTGGTTTTCTTGGGGGGGGGGTGACCCTGTGGGTGTGGCTCAAATAGGGGTGTTTCACGACTATGGTGTGGGTGGATCTTAAGGGGCGCCAGAGTACTACTTCGCCCAGGGCACCATTTCGGCTAAGGCCAGTCCTGCTTACAGAGTATACAGCTCACTAATCATGAACAGTATTAGAATAGAATAGCTAAATTTGCAGTTAACATTCCCAGTCAACAGGGTGCACCATTACCTTGTGTTCAGAAAGTTTGGATGGCTCATAGACATAGTATATGTTCATAAAACCTGCTTGACTCAAGCTGCCACAATATGTAACCTTCTCTCGGATGAATATAGCGCATAACATCCTTTATTTACCCCAAAATGTAGATTGCACTTCTCAGAGAGAATAAGCTTGTATTCTTAGAAACTTGTCAAGAAAATCAACTAATTATCATGGAGACAATGTATGCAGTGTTTGAGGCCAACATTTGGAACTTTCTTACTATCTGGCAAAATGCTAACCATAACCAATCCATTTGTTATCTTGTTGGCTGTGTATTTTTTTTTTTTGTGAGGGTAACACAATATTTTGGCACCCTGAGCAATGACCCCTTTTGGCATCCCCCAGATCAGTGTTGATAAACAAAACATAAATAAATAATCTCAGGATCCAGAATGAATTAGTAGTTTACAAGGGTCTTTGTTTTCAAAATGTCATTATTTGCTGCCTTTTCAGGATGTGGTGTTAGATTAGTAGATTTTCTGATAAGCCATGCGGTCCCCATCACCATAACTGTAATTTCAGTAACAAATTCTACATTTACTAAGAAACCAATTACCTTGGCAGTGCATTTACTGCTGGCAGTTTTCTTTTACAGATAGTACATACCATACTAATTTAATTGGATTTCTACTGGACCTTATATATTTTTTTTAACAAGAGGTTCACTGGACACCTCCATCAAACATACACACAGCAGGCTCATCTAAAGACAGTCTGTTCTCTCCATCCACACACCATTTATTTTGGACAGAAATGTTCTACCACCTCTGTCCTTGTGCTTTAAGTAAGTGTAGGGAAGCCTGCCAGTCTGTTCAGCATGTATTTTAGCCTGCTCAGTGAATAGTCTGCAGACAAGTACTTAATTGCCCTAGTCTGTTATCAAAAGTCCTACAGGTTGTAACCCTCCTCCATAGACATCCTACCAGAAAGCTTTTACTCTCTGCTTCTTAGCAGACATTGAAATTTACTCCTTACTGGTCATTTTTTATTATTCTTGCTCCTAAATTATTTCTTTCTCTTATTTTCTAGACTTGCTACTCTGTATTATTGTCTCCTCCTGTCTGCATGCCTTTTACAGAACTCTCCCTTCCTTAAGTTTATTCTTCCTTTGCCTCAGACACTTGTTAAACCACTTCCAGTCATACCTCTCAACCGCACCAAATTCTTCATAATTTCCTGGTTTTGATGGTAAAATAATGAGGTGCTATGAATTCCCAAGTGGCCCCTTCACATCCTCTGTTTGTTTTTATTTTTAATGTACAGTTTTTAGTTACCAGTGATGTCATCAGTGTGCAGGGTTGCATGATGACGTTAGCTTCATGAGACAGTGCCTGACTTCCTGTCAGAATCAAAGAGGTTTAAAAAAAGTTGTTTACAGCTTCGGTATCATGAAGAGGATGGGAAGGGGGACTACTGGTATCTGAAGAGACTGGATGGATAAGTGAATTTTGGGAAGAAATAGCAGTGGAGTGGTGGCTCTGGCCAGG
The DNA here is from genome assembly GCF_019279795.1 of Protopterus annectens. NCBI lineage: Eukaryota > Metazoa > Chordata > Ceratodontiformes > Protopteridae > Protopterus > Protopterus annectens. The sequence continues at coordinate 630,567,770 of NC_056747.1, forward strand.
TAACAAACAGTACTATTAAACAAATGTTCAGTGCACAGTAACCTTTTCAGCGTAATGTCTGTCCTAAATAGTTTTCATGTGATGATTGCAATTTGCAGTCAATAAACGTTTACCATGCATTCTTACATAACTGAATCTTTAAGGGAGATATTTTTCAACCACTGTACAACATCACTCTTCAGCAACAGTTAAAATACAGACTACTTAGCAAGCCTAATAAAATTGTTTGTTACATCAAATGCCATGGTCCCAGTTTATTTTATTTTTTGTTTAAAACACAGACTGCTACCTGATGACTTTATGAAGTGAGGGTTCCACAAGCCTTTCTTTTCCTTCGACTCGCTTTTCATTAGAATGTTGTACAAATGTGAAGGATGTACTTTATCTGCATCACAATAACTGGCAGCACTACGTTACTGCCGGTACTGTCACGTGGAATCAAATGCTAATGGACAAAATAGCGTTTGAAAAGTTGCCGGTATTTTTAAAATAATGTTAATTATCGTTTGTGTCCACTAAATATGAGCAATATAACATCTGAAATGCAGGTGTACTCAAAAGAATGTTAATTTCATTTGTGTGTGTTCAAAAAGACAGTCTTAGATTTACTATTTAAGAATCGTCTGGCTGCTTCTTCTCATGTTTCTGCATGGCACCATGACATCCGAATTATTAGACAAATAGTAGAAGACAACGATTTAACTGCTGTGGAGTGGTGACATTATTGTTATTCAAAAAGAAAGCGCAATGTAATGGGACAAAAGCTGTGCTGATAACAGAACAGAAGCAAGTAGAGTCCTTGGTTGTACTACTGGTTTATAGCGGTTATCATATTGATTATTACTATTTTCTTAAATCTCTAACATTAAAATCAGAATTTGCAGAATGATTTAGAATTAAACTGGTACTTTCTTTTTTGGCTTATAACATCTGTGTTGGCTTATACCTGTAACAACAGCCATTAAGCAAAATTTAAGTCAATGACCTCTGCCCTGACTGATTCTACAGTTTGGCTGTAAGCAGTGAGACCCTGAGATTCCTACAAAAGTTGGGGTTTATGGTCATGCCTTGAAAGTTCAAGCTTATGTAATTTTTACTGTTCCCCAACATCTCCCAAGTCTTTCATGGTGTTTATTATCACTGCAGTAATTGTAATATCATTCTCAATGACACTGTGACTGTAAGTAGGTCAGTTAATCAGCCAGTGCTCTGAGGAAGTTGGTAAATTAGGCTTGGCTCTCAGTGGTCTCCCAGAACATGTGCATACTAAGTATGAATCTATAAACATGGTTAACAATGCAGTTTGATGTTGACCCCAGTGGTGGGGTATGAGGTGTTTTTGGCAAAGCTTTAATTTGGCATTAAAGTCACATCAGAAGAGGAAGCAAATATGGGTGGTAAAAGTGAGTGGATGGATGGAAAGAGGGTGGTAGACTTGGTAGTAAAGAAGAAATGAGATGCCTTTAGAAAATTTTATGTAAGGATGCATGCAAGGCCGAGAGACATGGAGGAATTGTAGAGTAGTGGGGAGATTAATTCACTCCTTCACTATGAGTGTATTGGGATGCTGGCACAGCTGAAGTTGTAGTGGCTATTAGACATATGAAACAAGGAAAGGGAGGGGCATGATGAGTTTTACACAGTGGTAGACATTTTGGTTTGGCATTACCTTACTGCTCCTACTAAATGAGACCCTAAGGTGTGGTTGGACATACGGGGGGGGGGGGCAAAAACCCAAAAATAAGGAAGGACAGATTTTAAATATTGTTCTTATAAACTTAGAATGTTGTTAGATTAACAGATTTTATGTTAGCTTGCATTTTCTGAAGGATATTTATTTAGTGACATTTGATTACCAGGAAAGTCCAACTGGGGAGATGTCCATTTTCAGAGGAGGCCAAGGGAGAAAACCTCAAAATCCTTACAAAACATTTTAAGAACAGTAATTTTACAATCTTCAAAAATAAAAGAGCTTTTGAATGTTGGTATCTCACAATTCCACTGGGGTGGGCGGGGTTACTTAATTATATATGCAAATCAGTTTTTGGCCACTTGTACGTACTTCTCATGGCCCTTTGTCCAGATTTTTAATGTTTCCAGACTGAGAGGTATTTGTCCAGATTTTTGATGTTTCCAGGCTGAGAGGTATTTGTCCAAATTTTTAATGTTTCCAGGCTGAGAGGTATTTGTCCAGATTTTTGATGTGTGTGTGTGTGTGTGTGTGTGTGTGTGTGTGTGTGTGTGTGTGTGTGTGTGTGTGAAGTTGTTATCCCACAATTCCATCAGAGTGGGTAAAGTTGCATAATCATGTATGCAAATTGTATGTTAATCAGCATTCAGATTTGTATCTATTTTTCATGGGCCTTTGTCCAGATTGAGAGATATGCTTCCAGTTCTGTGCCAGTAGTGAGCTGCAGTCCTGAATTATTGAATTTAAAATGGGGAGTTGCTAGGCCAACTTCAGTTGCTTAATTCTGAAGTAATTTCTGTATGTTTCCTTTCTGTGTTTCCATCCATTCAATCTGTTGTGCTTTATACTTACCCCATTTTCTCTCATCATTCCTATCTTCCCTTTCTCTCTCTAGCAGGGTACAAGGGAGCATGGTAATTGATATTAAATAGGCAAGTTAACCAATATTCCACTCCAAGAGAAGCAAATAATCTCAGACTATGCTATGTACAGCTCAAAAACATACTTTGCTTCCTTGACTTGGCTCTACATGATTCTCCTCACATGATTAGCTTAACCTGATGAGTTGTTTTACTCCACATTACAAAGATTGTTTCTGGGCACTTATGTTCCAGGAGGTGACTGCCATGCTTCACTCAGTCGAGCTATACACTCCTGTCATGTCCCCTATCCTTGCCCCATTTCCCACCAGCACCTTATTCTAAATTTATTTTTTCATGGTTTGTCACTATGCAGTCAAAAAGTACCTTCTATACTTCTGAACCAATCACAGCAATCTTGCACTGTCTACCATAAATAACTACACTCTAATTTATATACTGTACCAAAATATACTTTTCCCTCACTGTTTCCCACCGCAACATTGTACAGACTCATTGTATGACTGATTTCTATCCCCACCTTCTCCTCACATTACTAGTCATACTCAAACATCTCTACCTCCCTACTGTACCCTCCATAAGGGTACATTTCTTTTAATAATGCCCATCCAAATTACCCTAGTGTTGTTCTAGCACTTACACCATACTTCTCAACTGCATATTCTCCCACACAACTATACTTTGAAAAGTCCTACCCGCATCACTTTTAGTGTTACCTTTTCACTTCACCACTTACCAGTTAACCCTTCGTTACCTTTCATTATACTACACCAGGCAATACTCCCCTACACACATGTCCCTACTGATCATTTCATTATCACTCATGAACTCTTTCATACTCAGCCTACCCACTTCATAAAACCAAAATATCTGCCACCAGAAACTGAGAGAGACTGAATATATCCAGAATGGCCAAACATCCTAAGCTTACTTTACTCTTCTACTCTAGCCTGACATAATATCTACCCAAACTCAGAGCCAAAACGTATAACTTGTTCCTGTCCAGTACATACATCTAAAATTCACCCAAAACATACAAAGACCTATTCCTTAAAATACTCTGCAAAAAAAAAGAGCTGAACTACATGCTTCGATCGCCTTTCATTTCCTAGATGCTCTTGTTCTCACAGAAACATGTCTCAAACCAAGCATACCCAATGAAGAAGTTCTACCTTCGTTGTGTTATGTTTAGATCAAGAAAGCAGAAGGGCAGGTGGTGTAGCAATAATGCATAAAAGCTATCTCCCTTTCACATCTACACAGGTAACATCCATAGATTTAATACTAATTGCACAACTTAAACTAAACCCAGTCAAAAAACTCCACTCCCTAGTAGCTCCCTTTACCCTAGAGAATGATATCTGTGCAGTCACTAAGACATGGTTTAAAGCCAATGGAGAGCCCACCAACAGTGCTAGGTTATAATGCCTTCCACACATTTAGGCTAGCTACTTCACATGCAGGGACTAAAGGTGGAAGTGTCTCTGTTTATATCAAAAATAAATATACTTCAAGGCTGGTCAAACAGAACAATGCACTTGAGCTGCTTCATGTTCAAGTCACCATAGGTAAAATACAATACCACTTCCTTGCAAGCCATAGGTCCCCCTCTATGACCCAAGAAACCCATACCTTGTATTTAAACTTATTAGAAACACTAACCGTCCAACCCAATACCATATTCATGGGTGACTTTAATTACCCCACTATTAACTGGGAATCCTGTAAGACATTAATGCCAAGAAATGTATAGTTATCCCCTTTGAAAAAAAACATGTACCCATGAATTACCATATAGGTGGCAGGACACTAAACATCGAAAGTGTAATGAGAGACTTTGGGACACAGGTGGACAGTGGTCTCACTTTCGATAACTACATCGCCACAACAGTCAGGAAATCCTTCTATGTGGTACACCTCATCGCTAAGGGCTTTTCATCCAGAAAAAAGGAGGTCATTGTCCCACTGTACTCATCCCTCAGTTGACCCATTATAGAGTATAATGCCCCGTATGGTATGTACCTCACAAGACATCTGCAACAGCTGGAAAGGCCACAGAAATACCTCACTAAAAGAATCACAGGCCTAAAGCAGATGCCATATGCTGACTGTCTAAAAAAAACTCCAGCTATACTCTGTGGCATATCGCCTACTCAGAGGCAATCTCTGCTTAACATACAAGGCCATGTCAAACCCTGAGCTGTTGGACATGCTCCATTTAAAGAAATCCCAATCCCTCAGAACCACACGCTCCAGGGATCTAAACCTTGTCATCACAATGAACAAAACATGCTGGAGGGATAGGTTCCTGACCCAGAGACTCCCCATATTCTGGAATAGACTGCCCATACATGTCAAGCAGAGCGCCTCATTGGTCCTCTTCAAAAGGAACCTTGATGATTGGATGGGAGATAGGAAATTCACCCCGGGGATCATGTCGATCACCCTGCTAAACGGATCCAGAGAAGTAAATATTGTGGGAAGAAATATCCATGGAATTGTTATGGCTACCATTCTTATTAGCGACTGGGCAACGACAAGCGCGGTTCAAGTCCAACACAGTTCACATGGCTGATTGATAATCTGAATGTGTGCAAAAAGTCATTACATAGACTGCTCTGATTTGTAATGAAGCATTGAGCCTCCTTCTGTCACCACTTACACTCGCATGCTATCAATGACCAACGAGGTTTCAACATATTCTTTCTGTAATCAGACCAAATTTTTCACCGCCCTAATGAGATTTCTTTGTCATCTTTTACATTGGCTGAACCAGCCCAGCTCAAGGGTCAGACGTCTCACGATACCCTCAATAATACAGTTCACACGCGCCATGACTGAGATACCTTTCTTTGTACGCACAATCATGCGCGTGACCACAGTTGCCATCAAACAAGAATGAGAAGAGCATTACGTACCCACTTGTGGAGCTCCCTCTCCTTGTGCAGTATCACTACCACTGTTTTCATCTCCTAAGGAGCCAGATTAGAGACACCTCCTTCAATAGGGTGGATGTCCTACTGTAATAGCCTTACTGCTTATGGCTTTCTAAAACCATACTGGATGATGTTAGAATTGCTGTAAATCTGAGGGTTCAGTTCCAACAAGGAAGTGCTGCCTCATTTTAGAGATAGAAGACCATTAACTTTCATTGCCCTATTCATTGGCCTATTGTTGCCTTGCGATACATTATTATTACAACTAGACAGGTTATTGCCACTAGGCCTCCCTCGTTGTTGGTGAGAATCCCTAGTATGTATAGCATGTGTAGTATCACCATAATTCTCCCTAGGCCACATAAAAACATGATTGTTAGTAAAATCACGTAGATCTCTAGTGATCTTGTGTCTTTTTTGATCCAATAACCGTTTCTCTAAAAGTGATACATCATCCAAAACCTTCTCTAATCTCAAAACATATGCATTACCATTATACTTAATTAAAAAACTGTCATACATTTCTTTCACCAATTCTCTGAGTCTATTTTCTTCAGGCGTATGAAAGTCTATGAGTAATCGCATATGGCTATAGCTCAGAGAATTGGTGAAAGAAATGTATGACAGTTTTTAATTAAGTATAATGGTAATGCATATGTTTTGAGATTAGAGAAGGTTTTGGATGATGTATCACTTTTAGAGAAACGGTTATTGGATCAAAAAAGACACAAGATCACTAGAGATCTACGTGATTTTACTAACAATCATGTTTTTATGTGGCCTAGGGAGAATTATGGTGATACTACACATGCTATACATACTAGGGATTCTCACCAACAACGAGGGAGGCCTAGTGGCAATAACCTGTCTAGTTGTAATAATAATAATAATGTATCGCAAGGCAACAATAGGCCAATGAATAGGGCAATGAAAGTTAATGGTTCTATTCTAAATGAGGCAGCACTTCCCCTTGTTGGAACTGAACCCCCAGATTTACAGCAATCTAACACGTCCAGTATGGTTTTAGAAAGCCATAAGCAGGCTATTACAGTAGACATCCACCCTATTGAAGGAGGTGTCTCTAATCTGCCCTTAGGAGATGAAAACAGTGGTAGTGATACTGCACAAGGAGAGGGAGCTCCACAAGTGGGTACGTCTTCTCATTCTGCAATAACATACTCACAAGTAGTTAGACCCAAAGAAGATGGGAACAATCATTTTAGTAACTCTAACAGTCATAGTAAGGTGAATATACCTTTTCCCATAGCTCAAGATAATTTTTTGGGGAGAAAAAGGTCTGCAAGCAGAGGCAGACAAAAGAGGAAGTGGTCAATGGAGGAACAACAAGGACCCACCATCAAGAAAATGTGGGAACGAGCAATACATTAATTGTGAATTTATCTAGTAGGATTTTAACAGTTTACGAAGAACAGGTCCTTAGCAAAGGGTTGAGTTTCATCCCCTCTAGAAAGACGGACATTGTGGACTTTGTTGTAGATACTAAGCTGTTTACTAGGAAGATACAGTTAGCTTTAGAGTATGGAAACAATACCCAGGAAAGAGGTCTAAGAAGTTTCAGACCAGTTAGTACCTATATCCCACAGTTGAATCCTACATTAGAAGTATTTAGTAATGTCGTTGAAAATGATATACATGCACAGTTACAGAATGATAAGATTGACAAATATAAATACAAACATAATTTGAATTATCAACAAAGAAGAGCTTTGAAGGAGCTAAAGAACGATAGAAATTTGGTGATTAGACCAGCTGATAAGGAGGGTCCGATAGTCCTTATGGACACGGTTAATTATAACACTAAGATGAAATTGATGCTGGAGGACATAAACTCATATGTGAAAATAGATGTTCCTGTTTTAGTAGATAAGGTTTTCACTATTTTTTATACGTTGGATGACCTCCTTATGTCATCTGACATCACCAAAGAACTGTATGACTACTTTAAGGTTGAAAACCCTGTGATACCATGTATCCAGGGGTTACCCAAGGTTCATAAATCATTGAGAGATCCACCAATGAGACCAATCGTAGCCGGACAAGGATGGGCTACAGAACCCCTCTCGGTTTATCTAGACAGTATACTTAGACCACTTGTAGATAAGAACGTAATAATACTCAAAGATAGCAAGCAGTTCTTATTAGATTTGTATGCTTGTACCAGAAGTCTAAGGGACGATGAACAATTCATCTTAGTAACCCTTGATGTAGTCAGCCTTTTTACTGTCATTCCGAATGATTTGGGTTTGACTTATATTTCAGATTATCTGAAAATCAATACACAATTCTCTAATAGTAAGGTGGAATTGTTGACACTGTTTTTGGAAATGGTCTTAACAAATAACATCTTTGTTTTTGATAACACAATGTACCTTCAGAGGGATGGCGTAGCTATGGGCACTTCTTGTGCCAATAGCTACGCCAACCTCGTTATGTCCGCTTGGGAAGATAAGTACATGTGTAATAGTGACTTATATAAGAAGAATGTGCGATTATATCGTCGCTTTGTCGATGACCTCTTCTTTTTATGGTTGGGAGATGAAGAGACTTTAAACAGTTTTATATTAATGTTGAATTCCTCTACTGATTTCCTCAGGTTTACTGTAAATATGTCTAGGACAAACATCTCGTATTTGGATGTTGAGATCTATAGAATGGGGAATGGGCTTTTAAACACATCCATACATAGAAAGGCCTGCCACAGGAATAACCTGTTGCATAGACAAAGTATGCATCCAGCATATGTATTTAATAATATTTTAAAAGGCCAGTTCATGAGAGCGTCACGCTTAAATCCTAGTGACGAATGCCATCAGTCAGAATGTATAGATTTAATGAACAAATTTCTAGAAAGAGGCTATGGTCTTGGTAGAATAAGTGACATTATGAAGGAAACAAGAGATATGAGAATGGATAGGGCTAGACCTTATTTCATGGATCAAGGGGAATGTTCTCAGATAGATAGGCAAAATGATAATGTAATTAAAGCTATTACCTTTTACAGTAGGAATAGCAAAGACTTTGTGAATGTGTTAGATAAACACTGGAATATCTTATTGTCAGATCAAGAGATACAGAATTTGGTGGGCCCAAAACCAAAAGTGATTTATAAAAACCATCCAAGCTTGAAGAGATTGTTGTGTAAGCCTAAATCAAGCCCCATGATACATCGGGAGAATGCATCCCATGTTAACACAGTAGTTTGTGGAAAATGCAATCAATGTAAGTATATTAATGATTGCACTGAGTTTGTACATCCTAATACAGCACGGAAGTTTACCTTTTTCACTAATACAAACTGTGAGTCTAGAAATGTAGTGTACCTTGCTTTATGCAAGGCCTGTTCTAGTTACTATATAGGTAAGACCAATAGGATGCTAAAGGAACGAATCAGAGAGCACAACTATCAAATAAGGATAGGGTCAGATATTAACGCTTTGTCTAGGCACTATAAGCAAGCAGGGAATGGCCACCAATTTCGTTTTTGTGTTATACAGGAATTAACCCAAGGTATTAGAGGGGGAGATATCATAAATAGGACCCTTGAATGTGAGACCAGGTGGATTATTAGGTTTAGGTCAGATATACCACCTGGCCTAAATGACAAAGTGCAAATTAAACCTTTTTTAAAAAATAGGAGGGTATTTAGAAATAAATGACCCAGTTTTATAGGATTTTCAACATATTGATATATACATTTTTGGGAACTGACGTCAGGAAGTAGATATCTTTGACAGTATATACATTCCCTTCGTTAAATGGTTGAATATGTATTTGAGACCCTACATGTGCCTCTCTGATTTGTTGGAGGTTCCTGATTTTTCTAGGCTTTTAGTTTAACAACACATTTCATATAGGTAGCTTTATACATTGTTACCCCTTCTTTTCACTTGCAAATGTTTTTTGGGTCTCTCTTCTATGTTATGGTCAATTGAAGCTCGATGCAGTTGCTGTGTGAGTGACGACTTATTATACAAAAACATGATGGGCTAAGAAGAGTGAGCAGATTACTTTCTGCCGTTGCGGCTGCATTTAATGTTCAATAGGTTTTGATGCTAATTTCTATCATTATTAGCCAAGATCTCTAAATGTTGGTCTCAGTGTATATTTTACTATTGTCATCCGCTTCATTACGCTACTGATACATTACACAAGCATAATTTATGCTATGGCCAACTGAAGTTCGGTGCCGTTGTTGTGTGAGTGACGCCTTATTATACTACAACATGTTGGGCTAAGAAGAGTGAGCAGACTACTTTCTGCCGCTGTGGCTGCATTTAATGTTTAATAGTTTTTGATGCTAGTTTTTACTATTATTAGCTAAGATCTCTAAATGTTGGTTTTAGTATTTATCCGACTATTGTCATCTGCTTCATTAAGCTAAAGACACATTATGCAAGCAGTAGTGTCTTGGGCTTTTAGATATGGCTATGCGATCTGTAAGATTTTAAAATGTATTATCAACACGTATTATGTTGCAAGAAGTTTATAAAATGTACAAGAGTATTTTACTTAATTGTCATATATACAATATTGACAATGGACAGGGATGTCATTTTAAAATATTTTTCATGAGTTGATTTGCCTTTTTATATGTATGTACGTTTTAAGACAATTACGTTATGTAAATGAATGTTTTAGCAGTGATTGTTTCACTAGATGCATGCATAGAAGCATTTTACATTTATTACGTAGGTCATCAGATGTCTTGGTTGACCAATAAGGTTTTATGTGAATGTATTTATGTTATAGTAAAACAATGGTCTCTGTTAGTCTGATGAAGCCTGTCGGCGAAAGCGCTTACTACGTTGTGGTTGAATAAAAGATTTTTATTTTGCTAACGCTTCGTTTGGTCTTGGATTAATACAGCGAATACATTTGGCGCAACTAGTGTTTTATCTCATGTTTTATAGCCAGTTGGACTACGTGCATGCTTTGGGAGACTGTGTATCATTATTTCTTTGGCACGTTGTCCTTAGCCTTTGTTTGCTTGCTGTTCAACTTTGGGGTTGATAATTCTGAAGTAATTTCTGTGTGTTTCCTTTCTGTGTTTCCATCCATTCAATCTGTTGTGCTTTATACTTACCCCATTTTCTCTCATCATTCCTATCTTCCCTTTCTCTCTCTAGCAGGGTACAAGGGAGCATGGTAATTGATATTAAATAGGCAAGTTAACCAATATTCCACTCCAAGAGAAGCAAATAATCTCAGACTATGCTATGTACAGCTCAAAAACATACTTTGCTTCCTTGACTTGGCTCTACATGATTCTCCTCACATGATTAGCTTAACCTGACGAGTTGTTTTACTCCACATTACAAAGATTGTTTCTGGGCACTTAGGTTCCAGGAGGTGACTGCCATGCTTCACTCAGTCGAGCTATACACTCCTGTCATGTCCCCTATCCTTGCCCCATTTCCCACCAGCACCTTATTCTAAATTTATTTTTTCATGGTTTGTCACTATGCAGTCAAAAAGTACCTTCTATACTTCTGAACCAATCACAGCAATCTTGCACTGTCTACCATAAATAACTACACTCTAATTTATATACTGTACCAAAATATACTTTTCCCTCACTGTTTCCCACTGCAACATTGTACAGACTCATTGTATGACTGATTTCTATCCCCACCTTCTCCTCACATTACTAGTCATACTCAAACATCTCTACCTCCCTACTGTACCCCTCCATAAGGGTACATTTCTTTTAATAATGCCCATCCAAATTACCCTAGTGTTGTTCTAGCACTTACACCATACTTCTCAACTGCATATTCTCTCACACAACTATACTTTGAAAAGTCCTACCCGCATCACTTTTAGTGTTACCTTTTCACTTCACCACTTACCAGTTAACCCTTCGTTACCTTTCATTATACTACACCAGGCAATACTCCCCTACACACATGTCCCTACTGATCATTTCATTATCACTCATGAATTCTTTCATACTCAGCCTACCCACTTCATAAAACCAAAATATCTGCCACCAGAAACTGAGAGAGACTGAATATATCCAGAATGGCCAAACATCCTAAGCTTACTTTACTCTTCTACTCTAGCCTGACATAATATCTACCCAAACTCAGAGCCAAAACGTATAACTTGTTCCTGTCCAGTACATACATCTAAAATTCACCCAAAACATACAAAGACCTATTCCTTAAAATACTCTGCAAAAAAAAAAAAAGAGCTGAACTACATGCTTCGATCGCCTTTCATTTCCTAGATGCTCTTGTTCTCACAGAAACATGTCTCAAACCAAGCATACCCAATGAAGAAGTTCTACCTTCGGTTGTGTTATGTTTAGATCAAGAAAGCAGAAGGGCAGGTGGTGTAGCAATAATGCATAAAAGCTATCTCCCTTTTCACATCTACACAGGTAACATCCATAGATTTAATACTAATTGCACAACTTAAACTAAACCCAGTCAAAAAACTCCACTCCCTAGTAGCTCCCTTTACCCTAGAGAATGATATCTGTGCAGTCACTAAGACATGGTTTAAAGCCACGGAGAGCCCACCAACAGTGCTAGGTTATAATGCCTTCCACACATTTAGGCTAGCTACTTCACATGCAGGGACTAAAGGTGGAAGTGTCTCTGTTTATATCAAAAATAAATATACTTCAAGGCTGGTCAAACAGAACAATGCACTTGAGCTGCTTCATGTTCAAGTCACCATAGGTAAAATACAATACCACTTCCTTGCAAGCCATAGGTCCCCCTCTATGACCCAAGAAACCCATACCTTGTATTTAAACTTATTAGAAACACTAACCATCCAACCCAATACCATATTCATGGGTGACTTTAATTACCCCACTATTAACTGGGAATCCTGTAAGACATTAATGCCAAGAAATGTATAGTTATCCCCTTTGAAAAAAAACATGTACCCATGAATTACCATATAGGTGGCAGGACACTAAACATCGAAAGTGTAATGAGAGACTTTGGGACACAGGTGGACAGTGGTCTCACTTTCGATAACCACATTGCCACAACAGTCAGGAAATCCTTCTATGTGGTACACTTCATCGCTAAGGGCTTTTCATCCAGAAAAAAGGTGGTCATTGTCCCACTGTACTCATCCCTCAGTTGACCCATTATAGAGTATAATGCCCCGTTTGGTATGTACCTCACAAGACATCTGCAACAGCTGGAAAGGCCACAGAAATACCTCACTAAAAGAATCACAGGCCTAAAGCAGATGCCATATGCTGACTGTCTAAAAAAAAACTCCAGCTATACTCTGTGGCATATCGTCTACTCAGAGGCAATCTCTGCTTAACATACAAGGCCATGTCAAACCCTGAGCTGTTGGACATGCTCCATTTAAAGAAATCCCAATCCCTCAGAACCACACGCTCCAGGGATCTAAACCTTGTCATCACAATGAACAAAACATGCTGGAGGGATAGGTTCCTGACCCAGAGACTCCCCATATTCTGGAATAGACTGCCCATACATGTCAAGCAGAGCGCCTCATTGGTCCTCTTCAAAAGGAACCTTGATGATTAGATGGGAGATAGGAAATTCACCCCGGGGATCATGTCGGTCGCCCTGCTAAACGGATCCAGAGAAGTAAATATTGTGGGAAGAAATATCCAGGGAATTGTTATGGCTAGGCTTGTATAGGCCCTAGGGCCAATAGCCTAGTACCAACCTATGAACACCAAACATACATGCATAGAGATTCCTGGATTTTGTAAACACAAACTCCCTGGTCCAGATAGTCAATACACCAAGCAGGGGTGCAACCATACTGGATCTGGTCCTCACTAATAAGGTAGACTGCTGCACACCCCCTACTGTAATGCCTTCCCCGGTAAGATCAGACTACAAAATGTCTCCTTTGAAGTAAAAATAAAACCTGGACCCCCAGCTAAACCTGGAATATTTAGGAATTATTCTAAGGCTAACCTGATGCTATTAAGTGAGAACCTGGAAAAATTTTAAGCCTTCATAAATCCTGAGAACACTTCGGCCTATGCAGAACTGTTCACAGAAACCCTGTACAAGCATGTTAATAGCTGCATAGTGGCAGCTGTACCCACCAGGATGAAGTACAGAACTAACTCAAAAAACAAGCCACCCTGGTGGAATCACAGAATCAGTTGGCTGTTTAACAGGAGGAAAATTGTGACAAAAATTATGAGGTGCAGTACCCAGCAGGATAAAAGCATTCTCATCAAACTAAACAAACAACTCAGAGGACAAATAAAGTCTACCAAAGCCAAATTTGAGGTAAGTTTGGCTTCCCAGGCCAGGGACAACCACAAAGCATTCTCTACTGTGTCTGCAACCTCAAAGGCAATACACAATTGTTTGCAGAGCTTATTGTAAATGGAGCCACATATACTGAGCCAGAAGATATAGCAAACTTCCTGGCTGATACATTCATCTCCAACTTTACCTGGTTCCCCCTCAACCTTCCCTCAGGAAATATCATCAAATGTAACTCCCCCTGCTATCACTAGGGAACAGGTCCTTAATGCTCTCTCTAAGACCAAGAACACTGCATCGATGGACCTAGACAATATCCCAGGATGCCTTCTAAATAGCATGAAACATGACCTGTCAGGACCTCTGGAATTACTATTTAAGTGTAGCCTCCAAACAGGCTTCATGCCGAATGAATGGAGAAAGGCAACAGTCATCCCTCTGCACAAAGGTGGGCCATCTACAGACCCTGGAAACTACAGACCCATAAGTCTCACTAGTCTTATATGTAAAGCCATGGAAAGAATTATTATGGAGATGACCAGCAGAGATGTAGTAAACCTCCAGACACTGGAACCAACCCCATTTGGTTTCGTCAAGGGCAGATCATGCCTACTTAACCTGGTGGACTTCTTTGAGAAGGTCACCAAAGCAATGGATGAGGGCAAAGTCTTTCACACTGCCTACCTTGACCTGGCCAAGGCATTTGACACAATACCCCACTCGGGCATTGTTGACAAAGTCAAGAGGTTAGGTACAAACTTGTATGTCACCCAGTGGGTAGCCATCTGGCTCACAGACAGGACCCAGGAAGTTATAATTGGGGAGTCCTCCTCTACAAAGAGGCCACTCACAAGTGGAGTCCCTCAGGTTTCAGTCCTTGGACTGCTCCTTTTTGGTATTTATTTCTAAGAAATCAAGGCCAATGTCAGTGGTCTCTGGCTGACTAAATTTGCAGATGATTGCAAACTAGGAGCTGTCATTGAATCTCACACTGACACAGATGTTCCACAGGAGGGGCTGACACAGACAAACAACTAGTGTCAGAGCTATGGACTAAAACTAAATGTCAAAAAATGCGTGATAGTATCCTCTGAGAAGTCATCCATCCCTGGTAACTCATATTGACAACACACCCCTTACAGTTGACCCAGTAGTCAGGGACCTAGGGGCACACATAGAAACTAATCTAGCCTTTGATCATCACGTGTCTACAATGGTGAGGAAATCATTGTATATTGCGCAACTTATAAACAAAGATATGGCATCTAAGTCCAGGGGAGTCATTGTTCCACTATATTCACCATTCATCAGCCCTGTAATTGAGTACAGTGCCCCCTTTGGTATGTACCTAACCAGGCATATCCAACAATCAGAATGTCCACAGAGGTTCCTCACTAAAAGAATACAGGGCATAAGTAATATGCCCTTTGCAGACTGCCTCAAGGCCCTATCTCTGTATTCTGTATCTTACAGGCTTTTGAAGGGAGATCTATGCCTGGCATACAGGGCATTGTCAGACCCCACTCTGATGGACTGCTATATCCACAAAACAAACAGCACCAGAATTACCCATTCTAAAGACTTAGAACTTGCCTGTGATATAAGTAGGATCTGTGGAGAGATAGGTATGTATCTCAGAGACTACCCTGTGTATGGAACAGGCTCCCCATCCACGTGAAGCAGAGTTCCTCCCTAACCCAATTCAAGTGCAGCTTCGACAATTGGATGGGAAACCAGAAATTCATCCCTGGTTTGGCACCTATGTCTCTAATGGACACAGGTAACCTGTAAATGGTTCATCTCCCAGGCCTATGCTTACTCTTACCAAGGGTATCAGAAGTTGTCAGAGATTTGGGATGCATGTCTAGACTTAAAAAGGCCCTTGTGGTCGTTAGCCTGGTAAACATCTATGAACCTATGAACCTGTATTGTAGATTTATATGTCTCCCAAATAATAATTACTAAAAGTGACAAAAACAGTCTTTGAGCACCGCCATGCAGTGGAAATATCTCTTTCCCCTGGTCATAGTGCTCAGGTTCTCCCGTAGTCAGCAGAAAATCACCTTAGTTACATGTATGCTAGAAAACAGAATGTGGTCAAATCAGAAAGAAAGTAAGGAAAAATCTGGAAGCCTTAATCTAAGTTGTAAAAATCTCAGTTCCTTTATTGTGGGATGGATGAGCATTGCTTTATACATGACTATTATCAGGCAAGTGTAATTACATTTTTACAAGACACGCTGTTTCAGGATGGGCAGTTGGATGCTGTATGGCTGTCACAGAAGGGACCCCTTCTTTGAAAGGGACATTCCAGCCTGTCTCTGTCTCCCTCCTTTAAAGAATGTTTTCCATGTAATGTGATCCAGATGAGGAACCTCAAGAGAAGTAAAAAGATCAAAACACTTAAAGTTTGTATAACTGATCTGTGACACTTTCTTTCCAGCTTCATCAGATTTGTCCCTAATTATAAAGACATATAATGTCAGAATAAAAAAGTAACAAAATATAATAAAGGAGTATTAAAAAAAATCTCAATGTAGCATAGATCAGTTTAGCCAGTCTGTTGGAACTGTGACTCCACTTTTACAGGAGGGTGGGTGTGTAAGCAGATAATGTTAATGATCAAAAATAAGTCCGTAGTAAGTCTCAGCCAGTAGAGGCAAGTTTTTTAAGAACATATTTAACACAAATTTAATATGATTATTTGTTTCTCCAAAAGACATTTTGTAAATGAGGAATTGTTTTCCTTTCAAATTTAGCCATATTATTCAGACTGTGCCAGAATAAATTTGGGAGCTGCCATCTCCAAAAGTTATGAGTAGGGTTCCCATCCTATATGCCCTCTCTCTGCCTACCATGTTTGGTTATAAACTTCACTGATAAGCCTGTTGAAAACATCAATCCACTCCCCATTAAAATATGTTCCTTAAGCAAATGTCAGTAGAACTTCTTGTGGTTCAGTTTCCTGGCTAAGGTTGCTGCATATGGAGCAGGATGAGTTGAGTATTGGTCTTTTACATGCTTCAAGTTTGGTTTGCCAGTGTAATTCTTTTCTCCATTGTGTCAGTTTTGCTCCCTTGAAGGATACCCATGTTTGACATTCTCTGGAAAGTAAAGCCTTCATGGTCTGGGTGTTCCATTAAACTAGAAACTGTCATACTTTGTGATGTTAATATAAATTGGGGTGCATTACACACCTGTACCAACTATTACCTCATTCTTTACAATTTCTCTCAAATCCAGCCAGACATTTCAAGGTCAACAACTCTACATCAGTTTTAGGGTAGATACTACTGCCCCAATAAAATAATTCAAGCAGGCATTCTTTCTTATAGTGTTCACCACCTCATCTTTAGCATTGGAAGGAATAAAGGCCCAATTTAATTCTCATCATTATAAACCTTAGTAAATGCACTGCCAGCTATTTATCCAATGCCTTGCATCAGGTTAACTGGCACTGCTTAAAACAGCTACCACTAGATGGAGCCACTACCCTCCCCCTTTTATTGAGTCTTCTTAAACTTAATAAAAGAGCACCATTTGGGAAGCATTCATAAAATCTAAATATGCACCCTCTTTATGTCACACCACTAAACAACTCATGAGACTTGGTGAGAAAGCTTGGAAAATCTGGCAGAATATCAAAACTCTTCCAAGCTGCCAAGACCTACATACCTCTATGGTACTATGTAACTTCTCAGATAAATCCCAAAACTTTGTGGTCCACTATTGACAGCTCCCTTTACCCTGGCAGAAAAAAAGAACTATTTAGTCCTATGCCAAGGGATATTGATAGCTCTATAGCAAACTTGTTTTAACTCCCATGTCATCAACACAGCAGCCACTCTAAGCAGATCTGCAGGTTCTCAACCTTGCTTTGCTAAACCTAGAAAAATACCCCAAAAAAGCACATTTACACCAAAAAGGATCCCTACTCCATCCAACAAAAAACATTTCCTTAAAGTGAAGTCAAGTTCTCTTAACAGCTGAAAGTAGCAGCGGAGGCCTTAGCAGTTCTAGTCTTTGTCCTCATAAACAGTTCCATTACCAAGTCATATGTTCCTGAAATATGGAAACAATCATACACCATGCCACTACATAAAGGAGGAAACTCTGCTAGCCTAGGTAACTACTGATCCATGGCTATACATCTTCATCTCTGAAAAATCTTGGAGCTTTGCATGCACACTCAAATCCTTCAATGTCTGCTCAACAGTAGTCTTCTTTCACCTACCCAACATGGTTTCCAGTTCCACCACAGCACCACAACTGCTCTGCTGTCATTTCAAGACAACGTTAACTAACTGGGTAATGCAGGCAAACTAGTCTCAGCCATTACTTAGCCCTCACCAAAACATTTGATACTGTTCAATACTCAAAACTGATTAAAACCCTAGCAGAACTTATCTCACACAACATTATCATGGTCAAGAACTACCTAAATAATTGTATTCAAGCAGTAATGTGACAAAACACTTGTTCCTCCTTCCTCCCAGCCTCTATAGTTGTACCCAAGGGTCCATTCTTAGACCATTGCTATTCAATACACACACACACACACACACACGTATATATTTATATATATTTATATATATATATATATATATATATATATATATATATATACATATATATATATATATATATATATATATATATATATAATTATAAAATAAACTTTACACTGCCACATCTCCATCCACTATGATGCATATGATACTACAGTCATTTGCACCACCCCTCCTTGGGACAAGTAGAAACCATGACTGAGTAGAACAATGGGCAGATAACATTCACCTTATGCATAATGCTAAAAAAATAAATAAATAAATTGAAGCTCTTCCTGTCTAAAACCAGTTCCCAAAACTCAAATAGTTTTAGTATTTCCTCTGCTCAAGACATTAAACTTGAGCAGGTTTCCAAGCCCACATTACTTGGTGTAACAATTAATGATAAGTAATGTAATATAAAGGCTTGGAGCTCTATACAGAGCCAAGCGATTTCTCACTGGCCTAGTTTGTAACTACTATACGTGCATATCTCCTAACAATTCTCCTATACACTACCCCTTTTCTCATTTACCTATGTAACATCCTCTTAGGAAGTTGAACAATGTTAAAATAAAATTGCCAAATTCACTGATAATTTGTTTAACAGATCCCATCATTGGCTTGCACTCTCAAAAATAAACTAGCTTAAATTCATGCAGCTAAAAACGTACTCCATCTTTCATCACCCAAATAAATGCCCTTGTGTGAATACCCTCCTGGAGTAATATAACCCTTGCAAACCTGTCTGTTCTAAAAAATAAATTCCTGGTTCAACAATTTAAATCCTAGAACTTATCAGGGGATGTTTTCTTCTATAATTATATCTCCAAAATATAGAATACCGGGTTCACATGGTTGAAATTTCAGAATGTCAACATTCATATGGCTGAGACAGTATGATCGACATTCGAAATGTCAACCATGCGGAACCGGCATCTCTGTGCAATGCAGAATGGAAAGAATTCCATCTTCTGCACTGTAGTGCGATCTCGGAGTTGGTATATTTAAGTTCCGGGAGGGATGTGCAGCGTGAAGGTAAGATTTCTTTTGTGGTTTTTATTTTTTCTTCTATGGTCGACATATCGAATGTCGATCATATGGTCTCAGCCATATGAATGCCGATATTCTGAAATGTCGACCATATGAAGTAGATCCAGAATACCATATGCAGACCACTTAGGGAAACATGCAGTAAACCAGAAACCACCATGTTAATATCCTAAATGCTAGATTATGTCAATACTCAATCCAAACTGGCTGACTAAGTAATATCTACACTTGCTGCTTACATATTCCTCTCTCCTTCTTACAGTCACTTGTGATTAGTCTACTCAAATTACATCTTCCCCTCTTGTTTAACTTTGAAGTTCACTTCTTCCATAATTGCCTCCACATCAATCTACCTTCCTAATGATCAAAGCACTATATTGTGGAACCGATTACATTACTACTACTCTGGGAACATCAAATATTGAAAATTGCTCTTGGCATTTATTGACTGATTAGCATTGCATTATTTTTACCTCATTGTAAGATGTGTTTATTTTGCATGTATATCTTTATGTAAACAATGTAAATATGAAATATTTTACCTGGCACATCTTTTGCCTAATTATCTTGCTAGCTCAACCGTGATGTACATATAAATGTTTTTTTTTTCTGTTTTTGTTATGGAATTTTTTTCCCTGGCCTCTGCTGAAAGGTGGACTTGTATGGGCGATTTTGTACAACCCCAGTAAACAAAGGCAATAAATAAATAATAGCTCTGCAACACTTTTATAACCACGTTTTATGTGTAGCAACAGGCTACAACAGCTTGTCTGCTATAGTTCCCTACAGAAGAGACTGTCAGTTAAGTAGCTGCAGGTTTCCTGCTGCTTAAATGCTTACTGCTACTACTGTACTACTTTTTTGAGGCAGTCAGGATCAGCAAAAACCTATTAGTGTACATACATTATAGCTCTTTGCTGAACTTTTACAAATACTCTTTGCTAAAGTGTCACAAAGATTTATGATAGCTCCTTGCTACAGATCCATACACAAACTGTCATTTAAGCAGATTTGAGACTACTGCTGCATAAATGATTACAATTACTTCTCTATTGCTTTCAGGGGACAATCAGCACCTGTTGCAATCACATCCTCCCAGCAACTTGTTCCTTGGACAGCTATGCCATTCACCCCACCCTTGCTATAGCTTTACCTTTTACCCTACAGTCATTTTTTTCTTCAGATTTTGTCATTTTTATGATGCCCATGTGAATCTGTAAGCTTCCTCTTCCCTCCATTTCCACTAATTCCCCCAGTACCCATTCTGTCCCCACTGCCATGCTCCCTTACGAATCTCTTTCCCCTTTTCCTCCTCCTGTGCTTCATTCCGTAATTTCTAAGCAACCATGATAACATCATAAGCAAAATCCTAATTACGTTTTCACATTGGACTCCCTTGCATATTAGCAAGCCTATCCAAGTACATATTTTGTAGAAGCTGGTACAACAGTACTAGGAAGATCTTGATATTGTATGTTCATCATGCATATGGCTTTTTTTTCCCTTGGGTGAATTGTCTAACCCTATGCATATTTGTTGTAGACCTTTTACTTCTGCAGCTTTGGGTTGTTCAGCACAGCTCTTTTAGTACTGTATCTGTAGCCTGCTCAGCATATTGTTCAAGTTTGTATGTAATTGCTATGCATTGTTTCATTAATTATTTAGTGGAATCTGCAGCATTTCTCCCCATTCCTTCATTGAAAATGGGCTCCACCCAGTCAGACTATCCTGGTCAACAATGCCAGTGGCTGTATGCATGCATTACCGAGGCAGTCTTATTATATCAGTAAAAAAACACATTGTGGAGTGTTGTGATAAAGCCATTCTAACTATAAAATAAGCTATATTCTTTAAAATATTTCAGCTAAAATTAAAAAAGGCCATAAAAATATTGCTGTTTTGTTACCATTTAACTGGGTGCATGTGTTTTTAAGGACCATTTTACCAAGGTGTATAGAGCATGTACCATACGTGAGTGAACGAATCTGTGACTCTTATTAACATGGGTAATGGACTGGTATTCAGAGTTTCTTAGCCACTGACTTTTCCGGATTCCAATAAAATCCATTTCTTGACTACATAATTTGGGTTTCCTCAGAATGGTCGCATGCAGCTGAGAAGAAATATGTTTTTGCTGATATGTGCAGTTCAGAATCTAAGCAGGAAGTGAATAAGGAATTTTGACCCCCCCCCAGGAACGCACAAAGGTATGCCATTCATTTCTTCCCCACCTTAAACCTATGTAACACACAAGGAAGATGGCATTGTCATGATGGTAATATGCTGCTGTCCCTTGTATCATGACAAATTGGTACTGTTGCTGGTCAAGAACTCTAGGGTTGAATGCAGACTTTGATGGCTCAAACTGGTATTTGGTTTGTCTGTGCTTGTGGTGATGTGTGCTTGAAGAGAAGTTTGGGATAATAGCATCCTGCTGACTGATAACAGATAGTCAGTCTTCAAAAATGACTTTGTTGTTTTATTAAAATGTTTATAGCTCCGATATTGCTGAGTGTGATTTTCTGTCAGAGATGCTGGTGAACCAGGTTACAAGATGGATCCCGGGTGTTCGTTGTCTGACTGCGAAGGGAAGGATCAAACATTCCCATGGTTTTGATTGGAAACTTATGTAGCACTGACCCCCTGATGGTGACTAGAAGATCTGTAAGTAGCTTCCACCATTAGAATGGAGTATGTCAAGGCAACCATCCAGTGAAACATGCGGAGTAATCTTTTTCTGGGTGATCATCTGTGTATGTGTGTGCCTTGCATAGGAAACATAAAAAGCAGGAACATTTCTTAAAGAACCAAGGAGGACAAGACCATAGTGGAGATCCCAACACACTGCTAAATGGCAGCCTGTTGAGTTGTGCACAAAGTGAAAGATTTCCAGATGAAACCTCTAGGCTAGGTAAACACAATGTAATTTTAAGTTGCTAAAGGGTTCCAGGTGGCATGAATTTATAAGGACAGAGTCCAGCAACACTGGCCAGGAAGTAGAAGAATGGGAGTGACCAAATACACCTACAAAGACAAGTTATGTATAATTTTGTAGTATAGGGCTGTTCACTAAAAGTGCAGTTTAATTATATACAGTCTTTGCAGTGTTGTCCTTGTTCATGGTCCTTTACTTTACCAATGCTGTTTCTTTCTAAAATAGATTGAGAGAATTCCCTTTGCCACATATTAGACTTCAGTGTAAATCACGTATTGTCAGGAAGCTCCTCAGACCTTCAGCAGTATGATATAACTTTGTGTTGTGAGTTGATGCTAGGAGGGAGGGGTATCTTGCAGCTGGGTTTTAACCTGAACATCTTGATTTTTTTCTCCTTTGTCATAGTAAGACAGATACTTATCAGTGTTATGAGTTTAGGTGTCACTATGCTACCTAGGATATGGTGAAGTCTGAATGTTAACTTTTAGCAAGTTTTAGGCTGTGTGAGAATAAGAACGAGTTGTCTCAATTTCTGTAGCTGTGCTGTTATGCTTCCTGGTATACTGCATCTCTGTTCATTTGCATTAGTGTTGTGTGAGAATGTAGGCAGTCTCATATAAATCTGTTGAGAGTCTTCAGATATTTATTATCCACTGATTCTTCACCATTAGAACTTTGGATAACTTTGTGTCTAGTATGACCCAGTCCATCTTCTTCAAAACTGTTAGGACTCAGACCATAGGTCTGAGTCAGCTCAGCACTAAAAACTTTCAGAGGCCCAAACTCCTCCCCTTTACCCACAATGCACTGCACATATATCTAACTCTCTAGGTCTCTATTGCTGCTTTCTGAGCTCACAAAGAGAAATGACCTCAAGCTTCTTATCTTGCTTGCAAGGATTTTGGTTTCCTTTCAAGTCACTTTGTCTTTTGTGTGTTAGTGCTGTGACTTCTTTTGATTCCTATCATCTTTAGTTATTTCCTGTCTTCTGGCAGTTTTGCATTGAGAGCTTTACTCCCCGTCTGGCTGCAGCATACTATCATGCATTTTCACCTTTCTTCTTTCTTGTAGTACAGGTATCTCTGTAGCTGGCATTTAAATTTTGAATAACTGTGGATTTGCGTGGTTTTGTCTGTAGCTGTAGCAGTTTTCTGTTGGTTAAGGTACATATGTGACTTTATATACAGGTAGGTTTTAATAAATATCAGTCCTGTTGAAATAGAATTCCTCCTTAGGGCAGAAATGCTCAGCATGATGAGTTTAGGTACTAATCTCTTGATTGTCAGATATGTTAAGCATTCAATAAGCAAGTATTGATAGGAGAAATAATTTGTCTTAAAAGAGTTATTACCTAATGAGAGTTATTTCCCTGGTTAGCCTTCTTCATCACAGGATTCTAAAGAGGCAGCCCCAGAGTTCTGAAAATCAAAATCCAAGGAAAAGTCTCAAAATAGAAGGAAGGATATCCATAAATCTTGGACCTCAGGGGAATCAGTTCTGTTCCCTGCCAAAAACAGCAGGACTTCTGACATGACTGATGTGCATTCTGAAATTTCTAAGTTGGCTGAGAGCATAGTTAGAAAGAAAAGACCTGGACTTCTTAGATGAGATTGTGATCCAAAACAATACCAAAACAGCAAAATCTTCAGAAGTCAGGAATCGAATTAGGTTAGGTGAGCACATTAGAGACATAAGACATAAAAGGGAAAATAAATTTATTGCCACACATTTTAGTGTTTATCATAATAGTGATGCTTCATTTTTAACAGGAACAGTTTTAGAAAGTGTGAAATGTCTTTGTAATGATGAAAATGCTTTGAAATATAACTTACAATATAAGGAAAGTATTTTTATTTTGAAATACAATACGACACCCTGTGGACTGAATAATGAAATAAACTGGAGGTGTCTGCTTTAAAACTTTTTTGAACATAATTGTTTAATTAATTGCTTAATTAATTGCTATGAGTATATATATATATATATATATATATATATATATATATATATATATATATATATATATATATATACATATATATATATATATATATATCCATTCTTTCAGTGAGAATGTATACTCTTGAAAGGTGGTTACACCGAGATGCTGGAGAATAAAGAGTTTGCTTTTGGATTTGACTTTGGTTCCTGTTTTTCGATTCCTGACTTCTGAAGATTTTGCTGTTTTGGTATTGTTTTGGATCAGAGTTGTTTCTATCTGAAGGTGTGTGGAGTGGAGGTTGTGTAATTCTTAGATGAGATTGCCTTTCTTCACTGCTTGAAGCTAAGTTGTGCAGGTTAAATACCTCTACACCTTCATCCATTGGATCTATCACATCAGGTAGGTATTTTTAATCTCATGGTAGTCATTTGATTACTCTGGTTATTGATTAGTGCAAAATTATGAAAGGCATTGCTGCAGGAACAGGTCCAGACTGGTCTTGTTATTTCCCCCTGTGTTTCTAGTGTGGACAGGGACCCCTTAATTTTATTTACTTTTTCACAAGGTTCCTGCTGGTCCTTGTTTAGGGCATGAGACCAATGAGGTCAGTAGACATCATGCAGGCACAGGATTCACTGTGGGCAGGTGCATCAACATTGACTAGGACTAACATTTTGGTATCCTAGTCTTTGTGTTTGATGCCACCCAAATCAATACGATCACTGAATCCGGCAGGTTCAACACCAATTCCATTGATACCAAGTCTGCCTTTAGCCATAAGGGGTGGAGTGATCAATATCAACTTTGATACCATTTTTTAATTTGGCTGTTTTTAAAATTAAAAAATGTATGTAATTTAACGAGTACACCCCCCCCCTCCCCGTGCTAACTGAACTTTTCAATTAAGTACATTTTGTGAATCCCACAACATATAACACAGTTTTAGTAATAACGTAGAAAACAGGCACTCTGGAAGGACATCCAACACTCAGCACGAGTAGAAAGGTAGTTTATTGCTCCAAAAGCACGGAAACTACACAATATAAATTACATAAATGCCCAACAAATTGCCTTTTCATCCTAAAAAAAAGACTTCATCAGATGTATCCCACAGTTCCAAGTCATACTCCTTTTATACAACACTAATTAAAAGCAATTATTTAATTAAAACAAGATTGCACAACCCTACCTTAAAAGTATAAAAATCAAACAACCTAAAAACATATAGTTTAATATATATATATATATATATATATATATATATATGTATCTCAATTAAAATATTATATAAATAAATACATTGCTTAAAAACTTGATATTATATCCCACTGTCAATAAAAATAAATATGAATGAGTTCATAGGTTTCATAGGTTCATAGGTTCATACTAGGCTATCTGCCCAAGGGCATTTATAAGCCTAGCCCATAGTTATGTGGCTTTCGCCACCCCTTTAGTTTGAATAAAAACTATGCCTATCATTTTGCTGTGCCTCTGTCAAGCAGTGACACTGAAGTAATCCCTGGGGTATATCTGCAATCTCCCATCCATTGGTCAAGATTCCTCTTGAACAAGGCCAGAGAGGTGCTCTGCCTCACATGTACCGGGATTTTGTTCCACAGCATAGGGAGTCTCTGGGTGATGAATCTGTCCCTCCAGCACGTTCTATTTATAACCGTGGTCAAGGTTTAAGTCTCCGCCCTCCCATGTGGTTCTGAGGGATCTAGATTTTTGAGGTGAAGCATATTCATCAAATCTGGGTTTGACATGGCCTTATATGTCAGGCACAGGTCACCTCTGAGCAAGCGGTATGAGACGGAATAGAGCTGGAGTTCTTTCAGTCGGGCAGCATAAGACATATTTTTTATCCTTTTGGTGAAGAACTTTTGGGGCCTTTCAAGCTGCAGCAGGTGTCTGGTCAGATACATTCCGAACGGGGCATTGTACTCAATCATAGGTCTAATGAGTGATGAGTACAGGGGGACGATGACCTTCCTTGATCTAGATGTGAATCCCTTCATGATCAGGTGGGCGATATAGAAGGTTTTCCTAACTACTTTAGCAACATGAGTGTCAAACGAAAGGCTACTGTCAACCTGGGTCCCCAGATCCCTGATGACTTTTTCTGTGCTCAGTGGATTGCCACCTATATGGTAGCTAGGGGTACCTTGTTTTCTCGAAGGGGTATGACTATGCATTTTTGGCGTTTAACTTCAGGCCATGGCTCTGGCACCAGTTATCCGTTTCTGTGAGGCCCTTCTGGAGGATATCTGTGTCAGATGTGTTTGGCGCCTCGACTATGGCCCAGTTTGCAGTCATCTGCAAACTTTGTCAGCCATAACCCTCCTGTGTTTGCTTGTACTTCAGAAAAGTAGATGCCGAACAAGAGTGGACCCAGGACTGAGCCCTGTGGGACACCACTTGTGACAGGCTTTGAGTCTGACATGGCTCCAGCAACTCTGACCCTGTGGGTTCTGTCACTTAGCCAGTTTGCAACCCATCTTGTGATGTATGGGTTTACATTCAAGCTGATGAGTTTTTCGATGATACCTGAGTGGGGTATTGTGTCAAGGCCTTTGCCAGGTCGAGGTAGGCTGTATGGACTGCCTTTCCTCATCAATGGCCTTGGTGACTGTCTCGAAAAGTCAACCAAGTTTAAGAGGCAGGATCTGCCTTTGACAAAGCCAAACTGGGTTGGATCCAAAGTCTGCAAGTTCCCTATGTCTTTATTTATGAGTGCCATTATGATCCTCTCCATGGCTTTGCAGATAAGGCTTGTCAAGCTAATGGGCGGTAATTTCCAGGGTCTGTGGAGGCACCGCCCTTATGAAGTGGGACCATTAGTGCCATGCCCGCAGTGGCGTCGCCCCACTCCTTGGGCGTATCCTGAGGTGAGGCTAAGATTAAACAGCTGTCCTAACTGTGGGTTTAATTCCTCGTTGAGTTCGTGAAGCACACAGCCGGGGACACCATCCGGTCCCATGGATGCTGTGTTTTTTGCCTTAGTGAGGGCAGTTCTCACCTGGGCGTTGGAGATGTTTGGCGGGCTACAATCCTCTGGAATAGATATCTCTCCTTTTGGGGGCAGGGGAGTTTGCACTGAACCTGTCAGCCAGTATATTGGCAATGTGTGTAGGTTCAGTAATTTTCACATCATTTTGAACTAATTCTGAGCATATCTGGGAGTTTCCTCCTAGGTTTCTAACATAGCTAAAGAAGGCCTTATGATTGTCTTTAGAGTCCTTGGCGATGGCATTTTCTCTCAAAATTTGCCTTGGATGATTTTATGAGAGCTCTTAGTTTTTACTTATAATGATCAAAGGTGTCTTACCTTTCAAGGATTTTGCTCTATCTTGTAGTAGCTTCCTCCTTTGTTGTAGAGCTTGTTTATGGCTGGGGTCCACCAGACTGGACGCTTGCCTTTGGTACAGAGAGTCTTAGCTTTGTTTGGGATTGCCTGATCCATGCAGTCCTGTAGGTGCTGGTAGAAGGCATTTGTAAGTGATTCAGTGGTTTGAGTAATGTTTACCACTGGCTCAGGGGCCTTAAAGGAGACCACACTAGTTTTAGAAGTGTGAAATCGGCTTTTGAGAAGTTTTTCACTGTGGTCTTTTTGTTTCAGGTGGGGCGGGATGAGGACCTCCAGCGAGATTAGTTTATGATCTGATCTCACCAGTGAGGGGTATACTTCCGGTGTGAACATTTTGATCCCATGTTCGTGATGATGAGATCAAGTATGTTTTCTCCTCTTGTGGGGATGGTGACTAGTTGTTCCATGGCATTTGAGTTTATGAACTCCAGGAATCTTTGGTTTAGAGTGTTCGGGCTTGAGTAGTGTTCCTAGTCTATATTAGGGTAGTTGAAGTCACCTAGTATGATGGTGTTTGGAGATACATTTATCCCCTCCAATGTTTTCAGGAAGGCCATGTGAGGTTCCTGAGTTTGAGAGGGTGGCCTGTAACATGCTACAAATTGCAGAGCAGTCTTGCCTATGGTTAATTGCACCTGGATGGTCTCCGATGCATCGTGCGTTTGTAAAACATTTTATTCTGCAATAAACCTTAACCACATAAAATAGTGAATGAACATCCCTGATCATAGCTCTCAACCTTCCATCTACAAAATGAGGAACAACAGCTCTCATAATGTGGAACAAATGGGCAAAATGTGGAACACTTATGAAGAGGCTACTAACAACTTCAGCTAGGAAGCTCATAGGATGGTTAAAATGTGATATTTTACTTATGGAATAATTATTTTAATGAATTAATATAATTCATTTCTATTTATCATGGATATCTATTAAAAATTTTGTTAACACTGAATGTGTGGCAGATCCTTTCAATGTGGAACTTCGAGGAACATGAACTTTTTAAGACCCCAAATGAGGAATGTTCCTCATAATGAGGTACACTTGCGAGGTATGTCCCTGATAACAACAACTCTTTTTTTCATTTATCTTTAAAAGATCTTCCAATTCTTTCAATTTCTCCCTAAAGCTGCTCCACCCTTCATTTCCTTTCTTGAGATAATCTTGCTTCCCTCTCCTTTAGATATTTTAAAAATCTGATCAAATAGTTTGTCACATCCTTTCGCTAAGTCCCCCTTTCAAACTCCCTATATTTGTTCCTAATTTCTTGCTTGCATTTATTCTGTCTAACAGCTTTGATCTTCCTTGTTGACTAAGTTGACTTGATATCCCCAAGCATTTAATTAATGCCTCACACTAGCCACCTTGATTCTATCCATTCTCATTTGAAAGGTGGGAAATCACAAATACCTTGTGTCACTAATCCTTGTCTGTACTATTTATAGCATTGTTGATGTGTGAGCAGATAAAATCGTAGGGTATACCTGAAAGTTTTTTACCTGGAGAAACCCCTGATGCCCGATGCGATAGCTAAGCAGGCCTCTACCGAGACCATTTCAGAGTCCGGTATGCCGCAAAAATCTTCTTTGTCTTCAGAGCCTTTTGTTGTCTCTGCCTCGGTTGGGTCCGGTGCAGCAACTCAGGCACCGGCTTTCGAGGAGGTCTTCTGCACTACTAATTCTGGTCAGAAACCGACACCTTCACACCTGACTACCATTTCTCTCAGACCGATGAATACCCTTAGGCCTAGAAGCCAGGCCACCCCAAGAAAATCTACGTCTAGCCACCATCTTACTCCAGCCCCTCCACCCCAGGCCCAAATGTTTAAGATGGTAGAAGATCTTATTTCCCTTATCAGGGGCAGTCAAGCCACAACTTCTAAAAGGAAAAGACACCCTTCTCCTGAACTATTGACAGAGCAAGATTCTGAGGAATTTGATTATTCAGATTTTGAAGAGGAACAACAATCTCTGACTGTTTATGAGGATTCAGATGCAGAGGAATCCATCCCTTCTGTCTCCCCACCAAAAACCTTTTCCTTTGGGGAAACCCTCCACACCCTTAGGGAACATTTCCAATGGGAATCTCAAGATTTCCCTCAGTCTGCAAAAAGGCTAAGAGAATTTCTAGACCTGCCCCAACACAGACCCCTGGCCATCCCTCCCTATTTTAAAAGTGGTGGATGATGTTTTCCATGAATCCAGTTTAGCCCCTGACCCCCTCCCACCTGCTCCCAGTAAACCAGACAGGTATTACAGAGTACCAGACTCTCACAAACACCTGTACAGAAATCCTGCTGCAGACCCGGAAGTCATTACACAAGACCTAAAGGAGTCAGGGCTAGTTCTGCAAAGAATCCTACACCTTCTGATAAGGATGCCAGAGCTCTGAAAAGATGGGGTAAAAAAGGTTACACCTCTGCAACCTTAGCTATCAGAGCTCTCAACTGTCAGTTCCATATGTTAAAATATCAACAGCACACTTTGGAATTATTAAAGCAAAATATTTCTACCTTTCCTGACTGTGCCAATTCTAAGGAGTTAACAGATTTATTGCACTCTACTTGTCAAGTGGCAAAGCACTCTTTACACTGTGGATATGATGCACTAGAAACCTCTAGCAGGGTAGCAGTGTCAGGATCTGTCATTAGGAGACATGCATGGTTGAGGGAACAACCTCTTCCTGATCATGTCAACTCTAAATTAATTGATGCACCCTTGGATAAAGACCTGTTGTTTGGAGAGAAAGCAGAAGAGGTGCTTAAAAGATGGAAGGCAAAGCAAAATCTATGTAAACAGTAAAAGATTTCTTTCAGGTTCGACCTCCTAGATTCAGCAGGAATTTTCCATCTAAACACTGGTCCTTTCCTGCGCCCAGCAGATGGGCAAGCTAAACCACATAGGGACAGGCCACCCATGTCCCTATCCCAGGGAAAACAAAGAACCAAACAGTGGACCACTTCCGCCTCTGAGGCAGGTAATTCTTAGCTATCCCTCTATGGAAAAAACTATCAATGACTTCCCCTCCCTTTTTCCCACCAAAAGCTCGGAGGAAGGCTGTCCTCTGCAGAGAAAATTGGCTGTCTGTAACAAAGGACCAATGGGTCTTAAAGATAATTTTTCAGGGATACAAATTAACTTTTTTCAACCAACCACTCCAAAGGAAGGCTGTCCTCTGCAGAGAAAATTGGCTGTCTGTAACAAAGGACCAATGGGTCTTAAAGATAATTTTTCAGGGATACAAATTAACTTTCAACGAACTCCCTATTCCCAGAGGGTACTCAGACTTACCTCCAAACCAGTGGGCAGAGGCATTAAAACAAGTCCAAACTCTCATATCCCAGGGGGCAGTAGAACCTGTTCCCACAGATCAAACAGGCAAAGGCTTTTATTCCAGGTTATTACTGGTTCCCAGAGAGGAGGGCACTTGGTGCCCCATCCTGGATCTGTCCATTCTGAACACCTCCCTGGTGGTCCCCAAATTCAAAATGCTAACCTTGCAGCAGCTACTGCCTATGCTGACAAAAAATGCCTAGTTAGTGGCCCTGGACCTAAAAGATGTCTACCTCCACATCCCTGTAAGGGAGTCCTGCAGGGAATTCCTGTGTTTCAGAGCAGGCTCACAGCACTTTCAGTTCTCTGCTCTTACCTTTGGCTTTTCTACTGCTCCCAGGGTTTTCACCAAATGTTTGGCCCCGGTAATAGCATTTTGAAGACAGAGAAATATACAGATTTATCCTTATCTGGATGACTACCTCATTCAGGCAGAGTGCAAAGAAAAGCTGCTCCAGGACCTCCACTTTGTCAAAGCCCTCCTAACTTCCTTGGGGTTCACCATCAACGAGAAGAAATCAAAGCAAACACCCTCTAGGAGGATCATTTTCCTGGGAGCACTGCTGGACACAACATCCCAAATGGCCTTCCTATCTCCAGAAAAGCAGAGCTTCCTGTCTCTCTACTTTACCCAGCTGGCATCCAAAAGTCACCTCACAATGAGGAAGTTCCTGCAAGCCTTGGGGTACATGGCATCTTGCATCCTTCTAATCTCTCTGGCCAGGCTTCACATGAGGAAATTTCAGTGGTATCTAAAGAACCTTTGGTGTCAACACTCACAGCCTCTAGAGACCTCTCTTCCTCTGATCCCCTGTATAAGGGCCAAGTTTCTCTGGTGGGCAGGGGACTGTGCCAAGAACCAGGGTCTCCCCTTCATCATCTGCCCTACCAGGCAGACCATCACCACAGACACCTCAGACATTGCTTGGGGTGCCCACCTAAAAGGCAGGTGCTCCCAAGATCATTTGGATGCCCAACACCTTCCCTTACATGTCAACCAGAAGGAAATGATGGCAGTGCAAAGGGCTCTGACATCCTTCCAACCCCATCTCAGGCCAGGGGTTCTCCTTATCAAAACAGACAACACCACAGTAATGTGGTGCATCAACAAGCAGGGAGAGACACAATCTTAACCTCTGTGTAGGCTAGCCATGAACCTCTGGCTGACTGCCTCCTCCATGGGATTACACCTAATAGCCCAATACCTACTAGGGATCAACAACACCCTGGCAGACCACTTAAGCAGACACTTACTGGACCCCCACGAATGGCAACTCCACAAAAAGATCATTTTGTAAGTCACTCAAGTGTGGGGAAATCCAGAGGTGGATCTCTCTGCTTCGTACCTTAACCACCAGCTAAAGAAATCCTGTACCAGGGAGTATCACCACCTAGCATGGAAGGTGGATGCCTTGACCTTCCCCTGGACCTCCCTCTTCATGTATGCATTCCCCCTTCTGCCTCTTATTCCCAAGGTACTCATCAAGATAAGGGAGGAGGGACTCAATTGCTCCAGATTAGCCCAGACAGCATTGGTACCCCTTGCTACGCAGCCTGACATCTCAGCCTCCCAGGCAGCTTCCCCAGATCCCAAACCTCTTGATTCAAGCAGGGAGGAAAATGCTGCACCCAGACTTGCAGACTCTCAAATTATCAGCATGGCTGATACTCCCAAGGTAAGCAAGATGCTTCAGCTAAGCAAGCAGGCCCTAGACATCATCACAGAGGCCGGAAGGCCCAGCACCAGAAAAGCTTATGAAGAGAAATTGAAAAGATTCTGTGCCTGGAGCTATTCCAGGGCCAGTTCCTCACAACCTTCTGTCCCTCTCATCCTGGACTGTCTAGCAGAATTACTCAGTAATGGCCTCTCCTTCTCTCCTGTTAAAATCCATGCCTCAGCCATTTCAGCTCATTTTAATACAGACCTGCCCCTGTTCTCTTATCCTTTGATTAAACAATTCCTCAGAGGGGCTTCTAATATCAGACCTCCCAGAAGGCCTCCC
>NC_056747.1:630610704-630655704 GCF_019279795.1 Protopterus annectens
ACATTTAAAGGAATGAGTGCTTGTTTCAAGCTATACTGTTTTCCAACATCTTGTCACTGTAAATACATTTTATACAGTAGCTATGTGTGATATACGTTCCATATCCCCAGCCGCGAGCCTGTAAATGTTGTCAAAGTTATACTTCAGATTAGTAAAGACAATCTATGTAGATATTCAGTGGTAGTGAACTAACCCCAAAAACAATCTTTATAAATACAATGCGTTTGTGGGATCTACCTAAGACAGAAAAGGAGTCAATAGCACTTTTCCAGCATAATGGCATTGTATCAACAAGTAAAGAATGCTGTTCCGGACATTCAATGACATTGTACTATGGGAAGCAGATTTTTTGGAAATGCAATACAGAAAAATGTTACCAACACATAGGAGTTTGAGTGAGCAATTTCTTTGAAGGAAGTAGAATTAATTTTACCACCGCTGTCCGCTTCATTTATTGTTGGGCAGAGCAGATGACATCTATAAATTTCTGTCAGGAAGAACTGGACATGGCTGACAAGACAGTCATAGACTGGAGTAACTATTTACGTGATATCTGTGTCTTAGAAATGGAGAAAATGGACAAGAAAGAAATTGGAGGGCCAGGGTGTAATGTGGAAATAGACAAGACTCTTTTTACTAGACGTAAAAGTAATGCTGACCGTCTTCTCCCTCAACAGTGGGTATTTGGAGGGATATGTAGGGAGACAAGAGAGACTTTTCTTGTAAATGTTCCTGATAGAACAGCCGCAACATTATTTAATAAAATCAAAGAATACATTAAACAGGGCACTACTATTTATTCAGATTCATGGCGGGCATATCAAACTCAACAACTAGGAGAAGCTGGTTTCAGTCATGAAAAAGTAAACCATAGCTACAACTTTGTAGATCCAAACACAGGAGTGCATACACAACACATAGAGAGAATGTGGGGATCTTTTAAGTGGACAAACAAAAAACAGAGAGGCACTGCAAGACAACATTTGCACTCCTACCTAATTGAATATATCTGGCGTGAAACACAGCTTGCACTAAAGAAATATTTATTTGATGCAACCTTGACAGCAATAGCAGACAATTTCTCTCCTTACAAAAAAAGTGTAACCCAACAAGTGAACCATCTACAAGTGAACCATCTACAAATATGCTTCCTTAATCAGCGATAAAATATTTACAAATATGCTCAAAAACATCCGGAAGACATCCACATGAATACTATGCAAAACATCCACAAAACATTACAACAATAACTGCTATCCCCCCAAAAAATCTGTTTCTGTCAAATA
This sequence comes from Protopterus annectens, assembly GCF_019279795.1. Taxonomy (NCBI): domain Eukaryota; kingdom Metazoa; phylum Chordata; order Ceratodontiformes; family Protopteridae; genus Protopterus; species Protopterus annectens. Next base: position 630,611,991 of record NC_056747.1, read on the forward strand.
CTACAAGAATGCTCTTCGTAACTTTAGCCTCCATCGTCAAGACCTTCATCTCTGTTTGATTGTTTAGATTGCTATTACCTTTAACTTCAATTATTTCGTACAGTATGTCAAATAAAACTAGTTATTTACCAAAAAAATGTGTTGCTCCAGATTTCTTATTCTCAGGAAAAGTTTAGTATCCAGTTTTGTAGTAATCCATCACAAAGTAAAAACGAATGAACATTTCCTATGCGTCCTCAATTCACTTTTGCACTAAGACAGCAGTGCAACCAATTTTGATGTACGCAAAGCAAGTTTCACATTTCTGTGTTAATTTACACTACTAATTTGGGCCAAAACTACATTGTACCCAAAGAAAACATCAAATTCTGTCTTACGTTTAGTCCCACAATCCGTTTTTGGGCCAACAAACGTATTACCGCAACCGTGAAAATCTGGTTGCGATAATACGTAAGTACTATATATGTATATATATATATATATATATATATATATATATATATTTGTTTTTTTGGCTTTTCCTGGTTAGGGGTTGCCACAGCGGAACTTCGGTCCGCTAATGATTGGCAGTTGATTTTTACGTACTGGCTTGCCAGGCCTGACGCACAACCTATATATATATATATATATATATATATATATATATATATATATATATATATATATATACACACACACACACACACACACACACACACACACACACACACACACACGTGTATGACATTTTGCCAATAAAAATGCATACAACTATTTATATAGAAAACATATGAGATGGCTGGAAGTAACTGGTGGAAAGTGTCATGTTTCTTTTCTCATGTAAATGCTGTCAGTAGTGTGGCTTCTTTTTTAATGTGTGAAGAAGCCAAGCAGGTGTTGAAGTTAAGGTAACATAATGCCATCTGTATCATTGACTACTAAAAGAATGTAGATGGGTGTTATTAAATAAAAGACCAGCTCTAATGGGGATTTTAGTGAAATCAGTAACAGAAGATGCTGTTAAGCAGGGGCAGCTCATAGTGTAGGACTGCTGCACTGCAGCCTCCCAAGTTGTAAAAAAAAAGTTTAAATATTTTTACACACTAGTAACAATGCAAACTAGTGTGCAATGTGGAAGATGCGATGATTTGCTGAGCTCAGAGCAGTGAACATGCATGCTCGAATTCCCCTTTAAAAAAAGAAAAAGAAAAAAAAAATACTTTTCTTGTCACTGGACTGTTTAAAATCAGTCTGGATTAAGAAGACTGCAGGCATCAGTGAAGATGCCCAGAAGCCATTGTGGATTTAACTGCAGTAAATTGGAATCTGACTGGACTGTTAAGTTAGCAGTCACATCATGCAATCTGAGTACGTGATGTGGCTGCTGACTAGTCCTGTTGCTCTTGCATTCTCTTCCCATGCTTTAAGTTAACTTTACAGTTAATTTGCAAGGGAGAGAGTGAGAGAGACGAATGGACTATGGATTCCTGGACAAGGAAGATTTTTTTCTTTTTAATCAAGTACTGTGAAAAAAAATCATGAGTTATTTAGTTTTGTGCTTTGTTTTTTTTTTTTGGCAGGGCCAGACAGATAATTTATGTATTTAATTATTATTTCCTGTCAGGATCGACCAGATACTGTTTGGTGCAGGACTTGAATAAATTTTGTTTGTAACATCCTGGGCCCGGAGTCTGGCAGGGTCAAACAGATACTAGGGAGGCAATGTGTTTTGAGGACTGTTGATATATATTTTTAATATAATACACACTGGCTTAGTCAACCAGATACTAGTGGTCTATGTGTTTTGGGGGCTGCTGATGACTTTGACTTTCTTTCTTTCTTTTTTTTTTTAAATGTAATATCCTGGCAAGAATTTTTTTGATGACATGTTCTTTTTTAACCTAGTAACTTTTTGTAGGGTTAGTCAAGACAAATTAGGACTGTTTGTCAATGTTTTGTTGTTGAAGCAAACTGTACTCTTGCATGAGTACAATGTGTACAGTTGAACTGAAGTAAGATCACGTACAAGTTCATGGCTGTGTGATGCGAAAATACAATAATATAACCATGGTCTTATGCTTTTATTTTAAACATTGTAGGCTCAATTGCTTTTGTTATTTTAAACATTGTAGGCTCAAAGCAGATCATCTGGGTAGGCAGTTGGAATGGGGACAGCGCCTATGTGCGAATGGACAATGGGATGACTGCAGTTCTGGCTTGCTTTGCAACAGTAATGTGCATTTGAGTGAAGTATGATCGACCACAAGCTCCGAACTCTGAGTATTGTTTATGTGAAAAAAGAATACTTACCTTAATGACAGTGTCATCTTTCTTTTTTGCTGCTGTTGTTTTTGTTTTTAACCTTGCGAGATCAAGTCATATACTGTGGTTGTGGCTGTCAGCGGAGATTGGGGCTATGTGTGAATGGAGGAAATGTCCCTGCTGCTTACTGTTGTTGCAATTCTAGCTATATAAAACTATAATACTTTTCTGTCTGTACTTTAAGATGAATGTAAAATAATTAGCAAGTTTACAAGTAATTCTTAATGTATGTTATTTCATATCTGTTCATGTATACTGAATGTTTGTTTAAAAATGTTTATAATATGTTGAAGCTTTTCTCCCCAGACATGTACTGAAAAGGGTTATTTTTTTTTCAACTAAAGTCAGTTGCAGAAACCCAGGTAAACAAAAGTAAAATAAATAAAATTAAATGTGTGCTTGGCTGACACACACAAGCTGTGACGAATGTTTCTCTCAACGAAATGAAAGTAATGTAGTTATGCAATGCAACTGTTATTATTTTAATATTTCTACTTTAATACTGACAGGTAAAGAACAGCTATTTTAATTAGGTAATTGGGGGGGGGTGTTTGTGAAGTAAATGAGTTGACTGGCCTTGCTATTTGTTGTCTTAATTGTGGCTTTGCAAGATTAATGTGTATTTGGGTAAAGTCAGCTGTCATGCAAGCCTGTGAATACTGTTTCTGTGCACCAGACTAAATTAATACAATAACTGATATTTTTGTTTTAATCCTGGCAGGCTCAAAGCCGATACTTTAGGTTGGCGAGTGATATGATGGCTGTTTGTGGATGAAATCTTTGGCACTGTAGCTGTGGTGTGATAATTCTGACTTTGCATCTCTAATCTGTATTTGGGTGAAATAAGACAGAATGTAAACTGGCTATTTGCATGTATCAATTCAGTACAATAATGAAAACATTATTACCGATGATGAGAAACCACTTTAGGTAGCTAACAGGTATAGGGAGCTGTTTGTAAATGAGTGGCCCTACTATTTACTGTTATAATTCTGCCTTTGTAAGAAAGCTGTGTATTTGGGTGTAGCAGATGGAGTGAGTACAAGTGCTGACCTTTGCTAATGTTTATGTGAAAGCAAAACAGCAATGTAACTGCATTTTTTTTTACTTCATACGTTCAAACCAGGTATTTTTGGTAGGCAGTTGAAATGGGGGCTATGTCTAGTATGGTTTGGTAGAATATTCAGCATGTGCAGTAGTGACTGAGCATTTTTTATGTAACTTGGTAAGCATGGTCAGCATTGACCCCACTGCAACATAGGTCTGCCCCTTTCTAGTTGGCCCCACCCATTCAGCTGTCTCCTGCAGCCCCCTTTGATTTGAAGTCACCAGCCACCACTGCTGTGTTAAAGGGATAGTTAGTAAGGCATATAAAATGCTCCATGATAACTAAAAAAATAAATCAGAGGGAATTAGAAAAGGCTGGGAAGGAGTATTAGAATTATACATTTCAGAAGAAGAGCTTCTAACTTTTTTGCAACATCCAGAAGATTTAGGGTGTTTGCGTGGAAATGTTTACACAGGTACTTTTCTGCTGCAAGTAGACTTCAGAGGATTTTCTGTCTAGTGGAGAGTTGTTGAAAATGTAAAGAGAATGTGAGAGAAAATTGGGAACAAACACATTTTCTGAAATTAGATGAAGTTAACTGACTTTAAGGACTCCCTACATAATGACCCGACAGAGTTATTGAGAGAAAGTATTATATTAACTAAGTAGATGATGCTCTAGCATAGCTGTCTAGGTTTAGAATTATAGTGACACAGTAAGACCGTACTGAGTTTAACGTTACCAGCAGCTAAAAAGCAATTACACAGACATGGAAGTCAAAGACCAAACCAGCACTAAATGAAGTACTGAATGTTGTAAAGGCAATAAAGACCTAGAGATGGCATCATTTAAAGATGGAGGAAGTAATTTTCATAAAAATGAATGCTGCATTTGAGAACAAGGCATACAAAGTGGTGCTTAAACAGATGAGTAAAGTAAATAGATCAGTAGGAACTGGGAAGTGAGTATGTTCTAATGCACAAGAGTTAAGATAGCTGTGATATAAACATAAACTGCATGTATTATGAGTATATACAGTAATGAAAAGTAGTATTCTGATCTTTTTTCATAATTATTAATGTGTTTGAGTTCATGCTACAAATGAAGTGTCATGAATAAAAAAATAGTGTCTTATCATTAGGGGGGCCTGGAAGGACCCAGATGTAGGGCTTCTATTCCCAGGAGTAGAAACACAGCTTGCTTCTGTAGTGCCCTAGGGCTAATGACTCTGTTGCTGCCCTGCCTCCCAAGCTCTTCATTAGAAGGTCTGCTCCTCAGACTGCAAGCACACTAGCCAGATGCCAGATACATGCCCCCTCCCTCCTGCCCATGTCTTCAGTAGAGCAAAATAAGGCCCAGGATCTGGTGGCTGGTGCTTTTGAAATGCAGGAGCCAACCAGCCAACCAGGTCCTTTTACTTTGTTCCCATTCCTGCCTTCCTCAGCTGAGGGGTAGTTAGCAAGTTCATAGGTTCATACTAGGCTATCTGCCCTGGGGCAATTATAAGCCTAGCCCGATTCTGTATGGCTTATGCCACCCCTTGATTTGAGTATACTGTGCCCTTTTTAAGGTTTAGTTTACTGTGCCCCTGTCTAATAGTGACACGGGAGTAATCCCTGGGACAAACCTACGATCCCCCATCCACCTATTGAGATTCTTCTTGAAGAGATTCAGTGAGGTGCTCTGCCTCACATGAACTGGAATTCTATTCCAGAGCGAAGGGAGCCCCTGGGTTATGAACCTGTCCCTCCAGCAAGTTCTATTTATTTCTGTGTTGAGGTTCAAGTCCCTCGAGCGTGTGGCTCTAAGGGATTTAGATTTACTGAGGTGGAGCATGGCCATTAATTCTGGATTTGACATAGCTTTGTATGTCAGGCATAGATCGCCTCAAAGTAGGTGGTATGCAACCGAGTAGAGCTGGAGTTTTTTTAACCGAGCAGCATATGACATCTGTTTGAGACCCTTGATCCTCTTGGTGAGATACTTTTGGGGTCTTTCTAATTGCTGCAGGTGTCGGGTAAGGTACATCCCAAAAGGGGCATTGTATTCTATGATGGGCCTGATGAGGGATGAATAAAGGGGCACGATTACCTCTCTTGATCTAGATGTGAAACCCTTTGTGATGAGGTGGGCTATGTAGAAGGTCTTTCTAACCACTTTGGCAGTGTGGTTTTCAAAGGAAAGATTGCTATCAACTTGGGTCCCCAGGTCCCTAATAACTTTCTCTGTACTTAATGGGTTTCCGCCTATGTGGTAATTTGTGGGCACATTGTTTTTGCCAAAGGGTATGACTATACATTTTTTGGCATTTAGCTTTAAACCATGGCACTGGCACCAGTTATCTGTCTCTGTGAGACCTTTTTGAAGGATGTTTGTGTCAGCTGGAGAGTTGATTATGGCGCCCAGTTTGCAGTCGTCTGCGAACTTGGTGAGCCATAGTCCTCCCTCATTTTCCTGTACCTCGGAAAAGTATATACCAAACAAGAGTTGTCCCAGGACAGAACCCTGTGGGACGCCACTTGTGACCGGTTTCAAGTCTGACATGGCTCCAGCAAGTCTCACTCTGTGGGTTCTGTCTTTGAGCCAGTTTGCGACCCATCTTGTGACATAGGGGTTTATATTTAAGCTGGATAGCTTATCTATGATGCCGAGTGGGGTATTGTGTCAAATGCCTTTGCAAAGTCCAGATAGGCTGTGCGGACTACCTTCCCTTCATCTATGGCTTTGGTGACTGTTTCGAAGAAGTCAACCAGGTTCAAAAGGCAGGATCTGCCCTTGACAAAGCCGAACTGGGTAGGATCTAGTGTTTGTAGGTCCCCAATGTCGTTGTTTATGAGCTCCATGATGATCCTCTCCATAGCCTTGCAGACTAAGCTAGTCAGGCTTATGGGGCGATAGTTTCCAGGGTCCGTATAGGCTCCACCTTTGTGGAGTGGGACCACTGTTGCTGTACGCCATTCTGTGGGCACATATCCTGTAGTGAGGCTGAGATTGTATAGCTGTTTTATTTGAGGGATTAGTTCCTCTTGGAGTTCATGTAGGACGCAACCTGGGATGCCATCTGGTCCCATGGAAGCAGTGTTTTTTGCTTTGGAGAGGGCAGCCTTCTCCTGAGTATCAGAGATGTCTGGGAGGCAGCCCTCTGCCGGGATAGATACTTGCTCTTTTGGGGGGGAGGGGGTGGAGAAGTTTGCACTGAACCTGTCTGCCAGGCTATTGGCGATGTCTGTGGGTTCAGTGTCTTTTTGTCGCTTAGAATCAACTCAGAACAAGTCTGGGAGTTGCATCCCAGGTTTCTAACATAACTGAAAAAGCCTTATGATTGTTTTGGTGTCCTGTGCAATTTTTCTCTCGAAGCTGGCCTTGGAGGATTTTATGAGGGATCGTAATTTTTTGCTAGTACTGATCAGAGATGCCTTCCCTATTAGGGATTTTGCTCTATCATGTAGTAGCTTCCTCCTTCTGTTGTACAGTGTATTTATGGCAGGGGTCCACCAGACTGGACGCCTGCCTTTGGATGATTGGGTCTTGGTTTTGTTTGGGATAGCATGATCCAAGCATTCCTGGAGATGTCCGTAGAATGCGTTTATATAGGATTCTGCAGTTTGGGCCGTAGTTTCCACTGGCCCTGGGGCCTTGAAGGATTCCACTTTGGTTTTGAGAAGTGAGAAGTTCGCTTTTGAGAAGTTTTTCACTGTGGTTTTCTGGGCTGGGGGTGGGGTCGGGATGTGGACATCCAGTGAAATTAATTTTTGGTCTGATCTTACCAATGAGGGATATACTTCTGGTGTGGAGCATAGAGTCCCCATGTTGGTAATGATCAGGTCTATTATGTTGTCCCCTCTTGTGGGAGTGGGGACTAGTTGTTCCATAGCATTTGAGTTTATAATTTCCAGGAACCTTTGGGCTAAGGTGCTGGGGCTTGAGTAGTGCTCCCAGTCAATGTTTGGGTAGTTGAAATTGCCCAATATAATGGTGTTCGGAGAGATCTTCATGTTCTCCAATGTTTTCAGGAAAGCCGAGTGGGATTCCTGACTTTGAGAGGGTGGTCTGTAGGATGCTATAAACTGAAAAGCAGTCTTGCCCACTGTTAGTTGCACATGGATGGTCTCCGATACTTCGTGCAATGCCATTAACCTGGAGGTGTGGATATCCTTGATAAATATGGAAACTCCCCCTCCTTTTGTGGTTCGGTCCAGGTTTTGGGGCCGAAAAGCATGATATGAGGTATAGCCTGGTAGTGCTGGGGTGCTCTCTGGAGCCTTGAACCAGGTTTCTGTCACTGCACAGATATCGATGTTCTCCATACTGAGGAGAGCTTCGAGTGCGTGCATCTTGAGGTTAAGACTTCTGGCGTTTAGCAGCATTACCCTTAGTTTCTTGTTCCTTGTGCTGTCTATGGGGGTGGGTTTGACTTTTGAGCCTTGCCTAAAAAAGGCACTATGGGGATGGCAAGAGCCTTTGCCAATATCCGAAAGCCCAGTGGTGACAGGTGCAAGCCGTCCCTAGTGAAGCAACGTGGCTTGTCGAGCATGTCACCCCAGGCTGACAAACACTGGATCTCCTTTGAATGACACCAAAATTTTAGCCAATTTTTAAAATCTATCATTTTGTCTTTGTACTGTGGCATCATTCTAGGTGAGGGTAAGATGCTGCTCAAGGTCAGGGTCATACCAGCCTGGGCTACATGATCAGAGAGCTCCTCTATGTCTCTTTTCATGTAGTCCAGGGAGGTACGTCTCAGGTCATTCACACCAGCATGTACAATGACTGAGTCATATTTGTATTTGCTTTGGAGTGACCTGAGTGCTTGCGTTATGTGGCGGATCCTAGCACCCGACAGGCAGCTTACCGTGACCTTCTCTTTATTCAGCCTGGTGAGCGGGACTTCAGTGTGTCTAACAATAGAGTCACCTATTACAAGAGTATCAGGTGTGTTATTCAGCCTTAAGGGCTGTGGCTGCTTGGCACACTGACTTTGTGGGTTATGTGATGTGCGTGTTTTGTTTTGAGGTAGCGTTTGCTTGGATGTCTGCTTTGGAGGTCTCTGTTGCTTAGGTAGATTTTTATTTAGAGCCTCCGAGTATGTTTTTGTGTATTTATGTGTTTGGCTCACTGATGTGGTGGCACTATGTAATACTGGAATTGTGTTGTGTGAGGTTACCTTCTCCTCCTGACTGGTTACGTCAGTTTTGAGATGAGAGAGCTCAGCCTCCAGTTTGGCTAAATAGTTGCATCTCTCACATATATTTGAACCTAAGAAGTTAAAAATAAAATCCATGATCACAGGATCCAATGAAGTCCCGTTTCTGTGCCCTGCCTCCAACCCCCTTCCTCACACTTTATATTGAAAAAAGAAACAAATCTTTTTTCTTTGAAACTGTGGTAAGCTGCTTGCTACAAATGTAGCAAAAAGTTGCTATAGTTTCTACTATGAATGAAGTGCAACACTGCTCAGGTATTTAGCTTAAAAAAATAAAAAAAATTTTTTCCTTTGACACTGTAGGGAACAAACCATGCCAGCCAGGGAATACAGCCTCACAGCCGGAAATTTATTTAATGAGCGCTTTCTTTATTTTACGAATAACTTCTTCATATAAAAAACACAGTTAAAAATTCAGCTTAAATAAGGCATAAGCAGTCTTGTGATAGCTGAGTCTCCTCAAACCACCAGTAAGAGTGTTACTTGCTCGTTTAAATACATTTGCTCCAAGCATGCAAAGTATATGTATGATGCCTACTTTTTATTCAAGCTACTCTTAAGGTTGAATTATAATTGTTGCCATAAACTACATTATGAGGAAATAGTTTGTTTATAAAAACACATTTTTTCTAAACTGTCCTATCCAACCAAAAACCTATTAAGTAAGTACAAGTCTGCTAAAACCAGCTGGTTCACATCCAAGACTACTTTGTCTCAAAACTGTGCCATTGCTATTCAATAATATACATACAGTGGGTATAAAAAGTATACACACCCCTGTTACAATACCAGTTTTTTGTGATATAAAAAATGAGACCACAATAAATCATTTCAAAACTTTTCCCACCTTTAATTTGACATATAACCCGTACAATTCAGTTGAAAAACAAATAAATCTGTTAGGGGAAAAAATACAAAAAATAAAAAACGTACAATATGCTTGTTGCATAAGTGTGCACACCCTTAAACTAATACTTTGTTGAAGCACCTTTTGATTTAATTACAGCATTCAGTCTTCTTGGGTGCACACCTGCCATAAATTAAAGAGACTCTAACTCCAAATAAAGTTCAGCTGTCCTAGTAGGATTTTCCTGACATTTACTCACTTGCCTGCTGCAGCAAAACACATGGTTCGCTGAGAGCTTACAAAGCATCAAAGGGATTTCATTCTTGAAAGGTATCAGTCAGGAGAAGGCTACAAACAAAATTTTCACAACATTGGATATACTGTGGAACACAGTGAAGACAGTCATCAAAAAGTGGAGAAAATATGAAACAACAGTGAAGTTGCAAAGAACTAGACATCCCTCCAAAATTAATGTAAGCCAAGATGAAAACTGTTCAAGAAGGCTGCCAAGAGACCTACAGCAACACTGAAGGAGCTGCAGTAATTTCTGGCAAGTATGGGCTGTGTACTACATGTGACAACAATATCCCGTATTCTTTGTATGTCTGGGCTTGGGGCAGGGTTGTAAGATGGAAGCCTTTTCTTACAGGAAAAACATCCAAGCCTGACTAAAATTTGCAAAGCAATACATCAAGTCTGCCAAATGCATGTGGGAAAATGTGTTATGGTCTGATGAGACCAAGGTTGAACTTTCTGGCCACAATTCCAAAAGGTACATTGGGCACAAAAACAACACTTCGCATCACCAAAAGGACACCATCCCCATGGTGAAGCATGGTGGTGGCAGTATCATGTTTTGGGGTTGCTTTTCTTCAGCTGGAACTGGGGCTTTAGTCAAGGTGGAGGGAATTATGAATAGTTCCAAATGCCAGTCACTTTTGGCCTGAAACCTTCAGGCGTCTACTAGAAAGCTGAAGATGAAGACGAATTTTACCTTTCAACATGACAGTGACCCCAAGCATACATCCAAATCAGCAAAATAATGGCTTCACCAGAAGAAAGTTAAAGTTTTGGAATGGCCCAGCCAGCGCCCAGACCTAAATCCAATAGAAAATCTGTGGGATGACCTGAAGAGGGCTTTGCACAAGAGATGCCCTCAAAATCTGACATATTTGGAGCACTTTTGCACGGAAGAGTGGGCAAATATTGCCATGTCAAAATGTGCATTGCTGTTATACTCCTACCCAAGAAGACTGAATGTTGTAATTAAATTAAAAGGTGCTTCAACAAAGTATTAGTTTAAGGGTGTGCACACAACAAAGTATTAGTTTAAGGGTGTGCACACTTATGCTACCAGTGTATTGTACGTTTTTTATGTTTTATATTTTTCCCCTAGCAGATTAATTTGTTTCTCAACTGAATTGTACAGGTTATATGTCACATTAAAGGTGGGAAAAGTTTTGAAATAATTTATTGTGGTCTCAATTTTTTTATATCACAAAAACCTGGCATTTTAACAGAGGTGTATACACTTTTTGTATCCGCTGTGCTTTAAAAATATTTTCTAGTTTAAGTCCTTATTTATTTAAAAATTCTTCTATTTGCTTTCCGGTCTATCAAGGGCTTTTAGTTTATACATTGGGACTATGGAAATAAAGTAATTCAATCCTGGCTATCCTCCTTCATTTAATTTTAATTGCCATTACAGTTCTTTTCATTCCAAATTTGCTGCCCATGGTCCACCTCTCTTACTTTTTACCATTTTTTCCAGGATGGTGAACTTGAAGTTATGGCCCAGGTTGTCCCTAATATGTTTGAACAGGGCATTTATTTCCTTTTTATTCCTGATATTGAACAGGTGTTCATAGATTCTTTCCTTTAATTTTCGTTCAGTTTTTCCTACGTAAAAAATGGGTCATAACTGAGACACAGCTACATAAACTACTACACATGTTTCGCAATTGTACTTCCCTGTGAATTTCAGTTTGTGTAAATTTATCTGAAATAAGTCCCCTGTGCAAATATATTTACAATGGGAGCAGTGCCCACACTTGTTCATCTAAAAGTGTTTGTAGTATTTCTCCCTTTATTGTTAGTTTTGAGGATAATTTCCATGTTCATCCCCTTTCTGTAAACTACAATAGTTTTTTCAACCTACTTTTTCCAGGCAGATCTTTCCTTCTTTATTATTATCCAATTTTTGTTAAGGGTCTATTTTATTAGGTTATTATCCAGAGTGAATGATAAATAAATGAGTTCTTAAAGTCCGTTTTACCCTCATGAATGTTAAAAATTGGGTGATGTTCTCCTACAGTGTTGAGGTCATTATAGTGTCCTAAAATTGAGGTAAAATGACCTGTTTAGCTTTTATTGCTTACTTCATACATAAGATTGTCAATGAATTTTTTAAATATTATTTTGAGTGTGATACATTCATCCAGGAAGCTCTCTTCTGTTCTGGCCACTCTTGTGGCTGTCACAAATTGACCCTTAACAACCAACTTTTTCTGTGTGACTGGGTGTGCACTAGTGTAGTGGAGGAAATTGTTAGAATATCTAGGTTTCTGATAGATGGTAGCAGTGTATGTTTTTTGTTGGTTTCCTTACTGATTAAGACATCCAAGTACAATATTTTTACTTCTCCTATTTCATGTGTAAATTTGAAAAAATTGGTAGTGTTGTTGATGTAATTTAAAAATTCTGGGATTTTTTCTGCTTTGTCTTGCCATGCTATAAAGATATCATCCAGATAATGTGTGTAGAATCTACATGATTCCATAATTTTGTTGTTAAATAAGTAATTGGTTTCCCAGTAAACCATTACAATCTTAGCCAGTAGTGACCCACAGGAAGAACCCATCTCCACCCCTCTTATTTTGAAGATAATATTCATTCTCTAATATTTAATGCATTGATAAAGAGTCTTGATAATTTGAAAGCTTTGCTTTTCTGTTTCTTGTACAATAAAGCATTTTTAAGGCAGTTGGATCTCTTGCTTTTTGCTCACACACACACACAAACACACACACACAAACACACACACACACACACACACACACACACACAAAATAACCCACTACTTACAGCCACTTTATTAAATGTGTTTACCTCATATTTCTGATTGTGATCAAATGAATAAATAAATATAGCCATGATAATTAATTTCTGCTTGTTGTGGTCAGATGCATACAGTGCAACACACTGCTCCCCTCCCTTGCACATATGCACGCACACACACTCACACACACACTCACACACACACACACACACACACACACACACACACACACACACACACACACACACACACACACACACACAATATTAACTCAAATCAAGAAAACGTTCTGTATTGGCAATGTCATTTCAACAGAACACACAATCATCACCAACATAGATGCATAGTACAACAGAGTATTGTTAAATTAAAAAAAAAATACTTTATAAAAAAAGATTCCTTTCTCCTGAGCTTGCACCTTCCTTCATCCATCCACAAGGTAAGTATTCTTTTACATGTCTTTTCAGGCTGCCTCAAGCACCAGTCAGCTGATGCAACATGAGCCACTGGGTATGGCTGCTTGCTGCTAAGTATACTGGCCAAATAGTGTCCATTAAAGTGCCCTTTCTAGCATACCCACCACCATTTTAAGAAAACAGCCCAGCTGGACAACCCTTTTTGTTTCAGAAATTGGAGCTCAGGGCGTGCACTATATGCAGCTGTCCACATTCCACAGCCTTGATCAGGCTATTTGGTGCAAATAAAAAGTAAATCAAATGAGTAAATAAATGAAAAACTTACAAAATCAGTTTGTTGGAGCTACATTCCAGCAGCCGACTACCACTAGCCACCCATGGTGCTCTTCAAATGAATGTCCATTATTGTAGTCAACTAGAGGCTGCAGGGGTTCGGGCCATTCACCCTACCTTAGTGACTGCTCGCTGCACCAGTGTTGGAGAGACTAGTGTCAATTTTGGAGTCCTTCCGACAGCTTTTGACTCTTCAGACATAACAATTAACACAGCAAAGTTACAGATATCACAGACCCTCACATTTATTAGTTGTATGCTGCACTTGTTCAAGACTAGCCTATCCTTGGAAATAATTCATCTTATTCAGCAAACTGTATCTCTTCTTTGGTTAATCTCTGTTTGATGTGCTTTTTGAATCAGAGTTCTTGGACTAATTACTAATAACTAGTTACAGTATTTGTGATTCCTCTTGCCAGATTTCACATAGGGATACTACAGTGAACCCTCAAAGCTCAATGAAATCAGTGCAGAGATCTCTTGTTGCACCAAATAAAGATTTCAAGACTCGCAAGGCATATCTTCATCAGTGTCCCTTTCACTTTGTCTGTACCATGACAGCTCTTTCATCAATAGAAGAACTCTTGCTGCAACCTTTTTGAATCCCCAGTTAGCACCAAATACAGCAATTTCTACTCCCCGATTCCCTGCTTCAAAAAACCAGCCCAGGTATTATTTTATCCTGATATGGCCTCCAGGATTAATTTTACCCTTTTCCTCACCCATATGATTTTGAAATGTATTCAGAAAGTCAAGCAGTACAAGATAGAAGTCATTCTGATAGCCCCCTTTTGGCATTAACAAGTATGATTTCTTCTGTCATGGCCTCATCTTCTGGAAGAGTTTCTCCACTTGAGACCCTTCCAGACTCTAACTCACCTGTATGGCAAGTGTCCCCCAGATCTCCATTCCCTCTTTCTGACTGCATAGTTTCTCCATTTCTTTTGGTGTGGAGAGATACTTGCTACCCTCCTAGGGGTAGTCTAAATTCTCATCTCTGCCCAGATGAGTAACACAAGGAAGGCCTGTAAGAGTTAAGTGGTCACATGTCTGGGCTTCATACAAAGGACTGGATTCTTTTTCATTGTTTGGGACAGCCATTACAGACTACCTATCAAAATATTTGACACAGGCCTAAGCTATTCTTTTTTCAGTGGTGGTTCATCCAATAAACCAGGACTGATGTAACTCTTCTCTCACATCTGTCAAGGTTTTTAAGGACTTTTTGATGGGTATCTTTCAGATTAGACCCACTTTCAAGGATCTGTTTCCCTCGTGTGATTTGTATTTCACACTGAAAAAGTTAACATTGGCTGCATTTCAACTGGTCTCCAAGGAGGACTTGAAATGTTTTTCCTTAGAAGTCTACGTTTCTTTTTGCTATTACTGTAGCAAGAAAAATATCAGAGCTTCAGTCCTTTTTTGTTAAATCCCCACCTTGTCTTTCACTAGGACAGAGTGGTCTTGCATGTAAATCCTATTTTTAACAACCAGAGAAAGCACTGAGACTAATCTAAATCTGTCATTAAATTTGCCAGCGATTTGTTTTCCAAATTATTCTAGTAAAAGGGAGCACATTCTTCATTGTACAGATGTGCATTGGCTTTTAAAATGCAGTGTAAAATGAACAAAATGATATGCACGTATTCTTAATTGTTTACCTTCTGTGCGAGAAACAGATTGGATTCTTAAGTATGTAAATTCACCCCACCACCTGGCTGCCAGGGTATTTTTTTTTTTTTTTTATTCCCTGAAGTATAGCAAGAATGTCCCATTCATGCCAAGAGCACACTCCACAAGAACAGTGACATTGTCACAAGCTTTCTTTGGAACTGCCTTAGTAGAAGAGCTACAACTCTGGCTTCTCTGAACACCGTTGAAGACAGTAAGGCAGGATGTGATCTCCAGATCTAGGTCATCCTACAGAGTTGCTGCCATTAATGATGTGACTCAGAGGAGCAAGCTGAAGACTTTTTCATAACAGTTACTTAGATCCAGGAAAGAATCATACAAAATACTTCAGTTAATATATGTGATTCCGATTCATCTTCTTCTCTAGGCTACCATAGACCAGGACTAGAGGAGGTTTATTTAGGGTATGACTGTTGGTGTTGTATGGTGTTTTTTGTCATGCTTCACTTTTGAACAGTACACTGTAGACTTCAAAAGGAGTGCTGAGTTTCCTGAGTAAACAGTAGGAGTCTGAGCCTGGGCATGTTTCTAGTGCTCATCCGACTCAAAAATACAGTCTAAGTCTTAACTGTTTTGAGGAAGTTGAAGCAGGATCATGCAGATCTAGCCTTATGATTAGTGGAGAACTTTCATAAATGTTTGGCTAGGATATAAAGGAGAAGCAAGTTGTAAGATGAAATGTAGGCAGTCAAACTAGGCATTCATAGTGCAAGTTGAAAGGTAAAACCCAGTAGCAAATATTTGTCATTCTTAGAACTTGAAACTAAAACTGGATGAAGATGTGTAGCTCTGATGTAAAAAGCATGGAGTGTATTACAGAAAAGTACTTTCATTTGCGTATGTCAGCTAAAATCGTCTGAGGTGGGTCCCAAAAATACCTGTTTGATGGAAGTACTAAGTAGAATATTCTTGACTATCAAAGCAGCAGGCACTTGATGAGCTGAGATGTTTCTTCTTCTTAGAAGTTCTGAAACTTTGTAGATTACTATCTGTTAATGTATTCTCGACCTAGTAGTCTTGCTTTGGGATAAAACCTCATTGCTTTGCTGATCAGGTAGTCATCAGGTATGTTTTGAAGCTGGTGTAATTTACATTTAGTCAGTCAATGCATTTTTGTGTGCCAGGCATGTTACATTATTGAAATAAAACTTAAATTAACATAACTGGTAAGAAAATACAGAAACAGATTTTGGCTTAGGGTATGATAAAGTGTACAGTATCTAAAGGTTAGGAAGTTAAAAAGGATCCAGCAGTGCTCAGTGAAAGAGGCATATCAGCAGGAAAGGGAGTCACACTCATGTAGTTGCTGTGGAAGAGAATTTCACAGATCAGGAACATGAAAAGAAAATGACTCTCTGGGGATTTGCATCTAAATATTGGGATTGGTAGTAGAACAAGGGCAGCTGAGTAGAATATCAGTAATGACCATTAAGACACAGGTAACTTTTTTTCAGTAGGCAAGACGATGTGATTTAATATTTAGTGGTGAACCAGTCCAGAAAACAGAGAAT
The DNA here is from genome assembly GCF_019279795.1 of Protopterus annectens. Taxonomy (NCBI): domain Eukaryota; kingdom Metazoa; phylum Chordata; order Ceratodontiformes; family Protopteridae; genus Protopterus; species Protopterus annectens. The sequence goes on from NC_056747.1 coordinate 630,628,400, forward strand.
AGGAGTGATGTGAATCTCTGTCTGTCCCTCTGTGTCTGTTTCTCTATCTCACTCTCTCTCTCTCTCTCTATAAAAATATGTATATATATATATATATATATATATATATATATGTGTGTGTGTGTATGTGTATGTGTCCTTAAGTGCACATCATTAAACCGCAATACATCGATCTTCATTGATCAAATGATAACTCTGATAAAAAATAAATAAATAATACTGTTCAGGGCCAGTCTTAGCAATTGCAGGGCCCAGTTTGGAAAATTTTGGTGGGGCCTCTCATCTGCCCACCCATCTATCACTGCCGCATCCTCCCATTTAAGACTATTTCAAATTAGGTAACAGAATGATTGCTATTACTGTGTATTAAAATAAAACAATATGTATATTTATTAGCTTATATTTTGTTCTAAGACATGTTAAAACAGAATTAAAATACTAGACTGCTGGACTGCCCCTGATCCAACATCTCCTGTAGTTCCTCTCCCAGGGTGTGATTAACTCACTCAGGCGCACTGTAAGGGCCCTGTTTAATGAGTCATTCAGGTTCTATATCAACATGGTGTGTCACTGGATTGTTGCACCTTGGTTTAGCAGTGAAGTTGTCTCCAACCTCTGCTGCACTCTTCCCCCTTGATCTCTCCATACCTTTTAAAGATGTTATTGTATTTTATTTTTTCTGTCCCTCTCCTTTCCTAATTTTAACTCATGCTTTACTCTCCTTCACACCTCATGCCCAGCAAATGTACATACTGCATGTTGTATATTTTCTGCATAGAAGCATCATACTATGTGATGTTATGAAAGTGTACAGGTACTCTTCGTACGTACCTATTGCACTCATTTTAGTGTCTGAATTCTTGTTAACACATCTGTTTATGATTGTATTCATTTATGCTACATGCTATCTTGATTTATACCTTTCTGTATGCTTGCTATTACATTACCACTGTTGCACTGATATTACTTAATTTGGTTGTTTTTTGCTGTTTTACTCTAAGACTTTCAGCAAAGTGAATCAGTTTTCTGTCCACCTCCCACCACTCAATACATACGTATCATGTTTCACTTGTCAGGAATTATTTTGGTCCTAACTGTGACTGCACAAACATTTCTCTACTAACCTGCTGAATTGGTAACAATCTGTCACAAGTCTTAGCAATCAGAAACTACCTCAGATTGCAGTATGTGCATTTTATGCTTAATAGGATTTGTTGTCATGCTGTCTGGGACTGACTGTACCACAGTTATTTTTTGTAACTTTATTCTTTAACAACTGTTCACGAACCACGTTGTCAAAGGAAACAAAATTAAACAGTACTCCATTTGTCTTCAAAATAAGCCTGGTCTTATCTTCTGATACAGTAGCTGTAGCTGTACACAAAACCAGATGGCTAATGTAGTTAGTGTTGGTGTGAAAACCCTGTTGAGCACTCAGCAACAACAACTGATAAGTATGGGAGTGTAAGCAGCTAACACAGTGAGCCATGCAAGAGGCATGAAGCTGCAGTTACTAGTAATACTAACTACTGTGGGAGTGTAAGCAGCTGACACTGTAAGCCATACAAGAGTCATGAAGCATTAGTTGCTAATGATACTAACTACTATGGGAGTGTAAGCAACTAACCCATACAAGAGGCATGAAGCTGCAGTTACAAATAATACTAACTACTAGGGGAGCAGGATTATCAGTAGGGCTGAAGTGTATCTTGGGCATGTAAAGAATAATGACCATGTCAGAGCCTAGTGTGTGGTCTCTAAGGGTGTGGGGCCGTACTGGGCTAAATTGGTCAAATGATACTATGTTTTACTGGGGGACAACCCCCATGCACCCTCTCACCCTTTGCTGATTAAATAAACCAACTCCAAGATCAAAGAGAGGAAAAGGCAATTTCACAAATCCACACTCTTCCACAATTTCACCCAGAAAAAGATTGGTTAATATGCGATCAGTTTAAATTTTGATGAACTCTGCCATTTTTTTTCTGTTCATCCAAAGGAACTGTCAACAAAAGTAATCATATACACACACAAACACACACACACACACACACACACACACACACACACACACACACACACACACACACACACACAAAACTCACGGCTGTTCTAAGGAGCCTTATTGCTAAGTTCTCCACTTGTTCCATCCTATCAGGCTTAGTGATCTTGCTGCCAAATTATGCACTTGCTGCAAACTATCAAGCTCAGTGTTTGGAACTCCAGGTAAAAAGCATCACAGTAGACCAGACAGGATGTGCCCAAAGTCTGTACAACTACTGGTAGGTCCTTTTATAAAATGAAGTGTTTATCTCTAGTTATATTTGCTAGTTGCTAACAACTGGAGTGGGTGATGACTAGCACCTGGTCCAGACGTGAAAGCTCATCTTGAAGCATAACTCACAGATTGTGCATGTTCAGCCTTTGACCTCCATAAACAGTCCTGGGAGTTAAGGACAGGAGTCATGGAATGTCGTAAAGTGGCAAAAGAAGGTCACAAAAGCAATTTTAGATGGGGTTAGCCTGAATCCATTAATAAATATCCCAAGAAAGTATGTCATCCAAACAGTCCTCAACAAGAGCATTAGAAACCTATATTTTCCTGATGAAAGGAAAGATACAGCTGAATGTCATCAACATAACAGTGGTAATGCTGATCTGTACGCTAGACCAAATCAGTGAGTAGAAGCATATACACAATAAATAAAACTAGACTGAAAAATGGAACCCTGTGGGTCCTCCACAACTAATAACGTGAGTAAAGGAAATATTAACACTCAGCACTACCCTCTGAGTGTGCCCTGAAAGCTAGGAGGTAAAGAAGTAAAGTGTCTTACTTGAAGCCCTATAGCAGATCTTCAAGTGCTGCAAAAAGATTAGATGTTTCCCCCACTCTTACAGGATCTTTACTCATTTAAGTGAGAGTCATCTCAGTGCTGTAGCATGATTGGAGCCTATAGATTCCAGAGTACTTGAGATTCAGGAACAGCGCTAAGCTGCTTATGTACCATAAGACAATATTGGTTTGATTCCCCTTTCCATTTATTTGTTATTCACTAGCTGAACACTTGAGTGTTAAGTATAGGACAGTATGGTAATGGATGTATGCTTGACAAAACCTCTAGCTAATTTATGTGTGTTTATGGTTTGTTGCCAGAATGAAAACAGTATTGATGTTCATCATATTGATCATTGCTGACTGTGTGGGTTATGTCCTTCTAAGGATATGACAGACAGACAGCTTCCAAAGCTTCAAGAGCACCTTCCATGAGCCCAAATCATTAATCAGCTCAAGCTGAGCTGAAGAAAAAGAGTGGTTTAGCTGCAAAGCCCTTTAAAGCTTTCTTGTCGCTGAAGAGCTCTCCTGTTGCTAACTTTTGAAGCGTGATGGTTGGCTAAGGGTTTCCATTGTTGGGCAAATAAGTTCCCTCTAGTGGAATAAACTTCCACTTTTTACATTTATGACAGAAGCTGAACTTTTTCTGGGAAATTTTACCTGATTTTGGCCTAGCACTCAAGTGTGGGGTCATTTATTGCACTGTTGTGATTGTTTTTGCTGCTTGTGTATCTCTGCTACCTTTAAACTTTAACAAAAAGAAAAAAGAAACAAAAAAAATCTTGCTTTTTTCCCACTTCTGAAAGTTAAGAAAGTTCAGTTACAGATTTGCTGTTCTGAACTGTTCGGAAGTTTCTAGAAGGCTAGTGCTTGCTTGGGCTAAAGGGAAGTCTCTGTGTTCACCAGTGGGAGTGGTTAACACTGAACAGCCTGCCTGTCCCTGGAGGAGTGGTTACTGCCTAGAAGTTGTAGTTTTATTGGCCATTTTGGGTCAATTCTAAACTCCTTGATCTCTCTCTTAAAACCTTACAACTCTCTTTTTGCGCAGTTTTGCGCACTGAGCAGCTTCGGCCTGCGCCGCCTAAACAGGTTTAAACTATTCCAGGCTCCCCAAAGTCTGCTCTTCACTTTTTCCCTTAGAACTGTTCAAACTCTCAAAGTAATCACTCTGTTCTCTTTCTAAAGCCCTGCACTTGCTCAGCTCTTATAAGGAAACACTAACTAACTAAAGCACTACACCCTCCTTGACTTCTCATAAGTATTAGGCTCCCGATTGGTCCTTCCTGATCAATTGAAAATCAGTTCCCTTCCCTAATCTGATCAGTAAAAAAACAGTTCCCTATACTAATCTGGTATGTCCAAGGGTCAGTTTCAAGGTTACTCTCCAGTCCAGCTGGTGAATCTGGGAATTTTGAGGCAATGTTACAATTGCCTTATGTACACAGACAACCCTCTCCTCCTTCCAACAAACTCTAATACATGTGAAAGATGCAGTTACACAGCCAAACTGGAGGCAGGGCTCCCTCAACCCAAGACTGGTACAGTCAGTCAGGAGGAAAAGGTAACCACCCACAACACAAATCCAGTCTCACACAGACCTACTGCATCTGCATACCCAACACATAAACACACAGAAACATACTCGGAGACTCTAAATAAAAATCTGCCTAAACAGCAAAGACCTCCTAAGCAGATATCTAAGCAACAGCCACCCCTCAACAATACCCACAAATCACATATCTCACAAAATCAGTGTGCCTCACAGTCACAGCCCTTAAGGCCAAACAACACACCAAATACACTTGTTATAGGAGACTCTATTGTCTGGCACATTGACGTCCCGCTCACCAGACTGAACAAGGAGAAGGTCACTGTAAGCTGCCTGTCGGGTGCCAGGATCCGCCACATAACGCAAGCACTCAGGTCACTCCAAAGCAAGTACAAGTATGACTCCGTCATTGTCCATGCTGGTGTGAATGATCTGAGACGTACCTCCCTGGACTACATGAAAAGAGACATAGAGGAGCTCTCTGACCATGTAGCCCAGGCTGGTATGACCCTGTCCTTGAGTAGCATCTTGCCCTCACCAAGAATGATGCCACAATATAAAGACAAAATGATCAGTTTCAACAATTGGCTAAAGTACTGGTGTCATTCAAAGGGGATCCAGTGTCTGTCAGCCTAGGATGACATGCTCGACAAGCCACGTTGCTTCGCTAGGGACGGCTTGCACCTGTCATCCTTAGGCTTTCGTACACTGGCCAAGGCTCTTGCCACCCCCATAGTGCCTTTTTTAGGCAAGGCTCAAAGGACAAACCCACCTCCATAGACAACCCAAGGATAAAAAAACTAAAGGTAATGCTACTCAATGCCAGAAGTCTAAACCTTAAGATGCACGCACTCGAGGCTGTCCTCAGTATGGAGAAAATCGATGTCTGTGCAGTAACAGAAACCTGGTTCAAGGCTCCTGAGAGCACCCCAGCACTACCAGATTATAACTCATACCATGCGTTTCGGCCCCAAAACTCGGACCGAAGCACAAGAGGAGGGGGAGTATCTATATTCATCAAAGATACCTACACCTCCAGGTTAGTGGCACTGCACGAAGCATCGGAAACCATCCATGTGCAACTAACAGCAGGCAAAACTGCCTTTCAGTTTGTAGCCTGCTACAGAACACCCTCCCTATTACAGGAACCCCACTTGGCATTCCTGAGAACACGGGAGAATATGAAAGTCTCTGGAAACACTATGTTATTGGGTGACTTCAACTACCCAGACATTGACTGGGAAAACTACTCAAGCCCAAACACCCTCGCCCAACGCTTCCTTGAATTTATAAACTCTAACACGATGGAACAACTGGTCACCACTCCCACAAGAGGGAACAACATATTGGACCTGGTCATCACCAACATGGGGACTCTATGTTCCACACCAGAGGTAAACCCCTCATTGGTAAGATCAGACCATAAACATATTTCCCTGGACATCCATATCTCGTCCCCACCCCCAGCCAAGGAAATCACTGTAAAGAATTTCTCAAAAGCCAACTTTGCACTTCTCAAGACTGAGGTGGAATCCTTCAAAGCCCCCGGGCCAGAGGATAATACAGCCCAATCCGCAGAATCCTTTACAAGTGCATTCTATGAGCACCTGCAGGAATGCATGGATCGTGCTATCCCAAATAAAACCAAGACTCACTCCTCCAAAAACAGGAGACTGGTCTGGTGGACCCCGGCCATAAATAAGGTATACAACAGAAGGAGGAAGCTACTACATGACAGAGCAAAATCCCATAAAGGGAAGGCATCTCTGATCAGTATTAGCAAGAAACTTCGATCCCTCATAAAATCATCAAAGACCAGTTTCGAAAGAAAAATTGCCCTAGACACTAAAGATAATCACAAGGCCTTCTTTAGTTATATCAGGAATATGGGTGGAAACTCCCAGATATGCTCTGAATTGTTGCATAACAGTACAAAATATACTGAACCTACAGACGTAGCCAACATCCTGGCAGACAGATTCAGCGCAAACTCCCCCCCCCCCCCAAGGAGCAAATGCCTATCCCAACTGAATGTAACCTCCCTGACATCACAGATGCACAGGTGAAAGCTGCCCTCTATAAAGCAAAAAACACAGCATCTGTGGGACTGGACGGTGTCCCAGGCTGTGTCTTACACGAATTCCAAGAAGAACTGAACCCTCACATTAAGTCACTGGTCAAACTTAGCCTTACTACAGGATATGTACCCAAAGAATGGCATACAGCTACAGTGGTCCCACTCCACAAAGGTGGTGCCACAACGGACCCCGGGAACTATCGCCCCATAAGCCTGACTAGTCTGGTCTGTAAAGCTATGAAGCGTATTATCATGGAACTCATAAACAAAGACATTGGGAGCCTCCAGACACTGGACTCTACCCAATTTGGCTTTGTTAAGGGCAGATCTTGCCTCTTAAACCTAGTTGATTTCTTTGAAACAGTTACCAAAGCCATAGATGAGGCCAAGGTAGTCCACACAGCCTACCTGGACCTCGCAAAAGCCTTCGACACAATACCCCACTCGGGCATCATAAATAAGCTTACCAGCTTAATTATCAACCCCTATATCACAAGATGGGTTGCAAACTGGCTCAGAGATAGAACCCACATGGTCAGAATCGCAGGTGCCATGTCCAAATCCAAACCAGTTACAAGTGGCGTCCCACAGGGCTCAGTTCTGGGACCTCTCTTGTTCGGTATATACTTCTCTGAGGTTCAGGCTACACAGGGGGATTATGGCTGACAAAGTTCACAGATGACTGCAAACTGGGGGCCATAATCGAATCTCCAGCTGACACAAGCATCCTCCAAAAGGGTTTCACAGAGACGGATGCTTGGTGCCAGAGCCACGGCCTCAAGCTAAATGCTAAAAAGTGCATAGTCATCCCCTTTGGGAAAAACAAGGTGCCCACAAATTACCACATAGGTGGTAATCCATTAAGTATGGAAGAAGTAATTAGAGATTTGGGGACCAACGTAGATAGTAATCTCTCCTTTGATAATCATGTTGCCAATGTGTTTAGAAAGACCTTCTATATAGCCCACCTTATCACGAAAGGGTTCGCATCTAGATCAAGAGAGGTCATTGTGCCCCTCTACTCGTCACTCATCAGGCCCATAATTGAATACAATGCCCCTTTTGGGATGTACCTTACCCGACACCTGCAGCAACTGGAGAGACCCCAGAAGTACCTCACCAAGAAGATCATGGGCTACAAACAGATGTCCTATGCAGCTCGACTAAAGAAACTCCAGCTCTACTCAGTTGCTTACCGCCCACTCAGAGGCAATCTATACCTGACGTACAAAGCCATGTCAAACCCAGAATTAATGGACATGCTCCACCTCAAAAATTCCAAGTCCCTTAGAGCTACACGCTCCAGGGACTTAAACCACAGCACAAAAATAAATAGGACATGCTGGAGGGACAGATTCATTTCCCAGAGGCTCCCCTCACTCTGGAATAGAATCCCAATTCATGTTAGGCACAGCCCCTCGCTGACCCTCTTCAAGCGAAATCTGGGCTCGTGGATGGAAATCGCAAATTCACCCCTGGGATCTCTTCTGTGTCCCATCTAGACAGAGGCACAGTAAACTAATCTTAAAAGGGTACCTTCTGTGACCTACTTTACAGAGTCACAGTAGGCTAATCAAATAGGGGAGGCGGAAGCCAAATACACTCTGGCTAGGCTTATAAATGCCCTAGGGCAGATAGCCTAGTATGTACCTATGAACCTATAATTCAAATTTTTTATGGTAAAAGTCTTTTTGTAGACTGCTATGTGACTTTGAGTAACTTTTATTCAGGAGCATTACTTTCACTTTTGTGGGAAAAAGTTGTTAAAATTATTTTTTCTTAATAAAAGTTGTTGTTTTAACTTTTGGTTCTGGTGTATTTATTTAAAGTGCTTTTCATTGTGTTTTTTTTTTTGTGGAAAAAGTGTTGTTTTTTTAATACTTACTTATTTTACCAACTACTGCTGCCAGCCTGCTCTGGGAACCAGGCATCTTTTTCAGCTTTACCATGGAACAACTTACTGGTTCTTCTGTTCTTCCTACTTCCAACCACAAAAAGAAAAATAATTAGCAAACAGACTTTGCTACTTCAGCAAGCTATCAAAGTGTGCCAGACATAGCTGGGAGACTGCTGTGGCCATTTTTGGTTCCTCAGACCATTCATCCTTTTCCTTGGCTACCTCTGGTGTAGGCACCTTAGCCACCATGGACGGGGGTTAGACATGTCCTCTACAGCTTTTGGAGTGCCCTTAGCATACAGGGAAGAAGCACTCTTGTTGGTCTTGGAAGAAGAAACAAGAAATATCTCATTGCCTAGCCAAACTGGAATGTCTGTCCTCAGGGAGGTTTGGTCTGTCAAAAACAAATCTGCTTCTTCAGAAATTCCTGTCAAATGGTGCAACAAGTTAAATATGTATCTAGCCCTGTCTCAGTTAGTTTGGACAGGAGTGATTTGTTGGGCTTAGCTCATGATTTGATTTTAGGCTACTGACCCTCAAGTCCAGAAAAAGGGATTTTTTGTTTACTGAGGATGTTGAAAATTTGAACCACAAGATGATTGTGAAGTGACAACTTTGTTTTCTACTCATCATGTTTCTGATTCTGATTCTAAGGAATGTTCATCTTCTGGTAGCCCCTTTGATGGATTCTGTTTTTTTTTCTAAAACAGTTTCCAGAATTAATAGTTTTATCCACTGATAAAAATGAAATTCCACTGTTTCTTAAAAAATATGATTTAATGCAATTGGATTTTCCTGAATCTACCCCAGTTCCTCCGGTTTTTCATCACTGGAGGATGTTTTTATTACAGCCAGTCTGTTTCCCCAAAAAAGCAGAGAGATTGAATAAAGTTCACCAGTCTTATACATTTTTATATTCTAACCCCAGATTGGACACAGCAGTGATATCTCTGGTAAACTCAGCTGTTGCTGAAGATCTGGTTAAGGCCTGGCCCTCTACTGCTGACAAGGATGGGAAGCTTTCTGATAGATTTTAGGGGAAAAGTGTATACTTCTGCAGCACTTATTTTTAGAATTTTTAGTTGACAAGCACACATGTTAAAGTTATGCTTGCCTCCTTTGAAATCATAAAGAACATTATGACATTTTCCCTTATCTAGTGGAAAAAACATCTTTGTTTAATCGTATTGCTTCTGTGGGTCAAGTGACTACCCACCCTTTGAAATGTACTTATGATGTAGTTGATGCCACTTCCACGGCTGCTGCTAGTGGAACTGCTATGAGGGGGTTTGCATAGTTGCATATTCAGCATTCCCGTGGGTGTTAAAGCTGGAATTTTGGATTCTCTCTCAGAGAATCAGTGTTTGGACCATCTGCTGCAGCCTCCAGAGGTCATTAAGAAGTATGATGAGAGAGGCAAGTTAATTTAGGAAATATCACAGATTTTCAGCCTTTCTTTTCCAAGTTTGTTCAAGAACCTAATGCTTCCTCTACAGCAAAAAAAAAACACACACACACACACACACACACACACACACAAAATAAGCAGGCACATCAAGCTGCTGGTAAGCAGACTTTTAAAAAGCAATGGCAGAAAGGTTCCAAGAAAAAGGATCCCCCCCACCGAATAAAGGACAGTGTAACAAGTCTGATTGAGAGTGGTAAGCACTAGGTACCCATCTACCACAAGAGGAGTGGTTTCTGGCCCAGAAATTGTAGTTTATTGGCTGTTGGGCAGTTTTTCCATCCCTTTCAACTTTCTTGTTTAAAAGCCCGTGTTTGCACGGGTTTACGCTTATTTAAGCTTCGCGGATCCAGATTTGGCATCCTGCAGACTACAAGAGCAACAGGAAGGAGAAAGTGAGTCTCTTAAGTGCCTCCATTTTGATTTTTTCTGAATTTACTCCTTTCTGCAATTGTTGTGTTTTTTTTTTTATTTAACTGCATTTATTTAAACTGTATTTGTTTTAATATTGCTACACACTCAAGTGTGCTAGCTTGCACTGCATTTAAAGTGTTTTTATTACTGTTTTAGCTGCTTTTCTGCAAAAAAAAAAAGTTCTAAGCTTGTTTCCCACCTTTCCTGTAACTAGTCTAGTCCAGATACAGATTTGCTGTATCCGGGACTGTTTTGTAAGTTTCTGAGTCCTCCAGACTTTTCTGTGTCGGAGGGAAGCCTTCTAGCTTATCAATGGGAGTGGTAAGCACTAAGTAGACTATCTACCACAAGAGGAGTGGATGTTCTTCGTCTTCCATTGCTGCAGTCCTGACTATTGGGTATAGTCCGCGTCCCAGTAGTCAGAGATAGAGTATAAGGCTGACGGTGGCGTCGGCGCGATAGACTGACGCCGCACGCCACCGTACTGACCGCGCTGACCATGCGCATCTATCCTCAGCCTTTTTGCCGCATGGTCAGAAGCAGTTTTGCGAGGTGCAGTTGGGCGGTTTTGAAATATTTCAAAAAACGGTTCCAGACGAAACAGAGCGGCTGGCATATGGTACCTGGGATTTGGTTTTTTTTTTTTCAGCATCAGTATTTTTGTCAGGAAAAAAGTGAATAACTGTATTTCTTGGGAAAAACAGACCTCATAGGATAGGGATTATCATACCTTGTGTATATTTGTTGTGGGCTGAGCACTCACGCTGTTGGTTGCCGCTTGTGCTAGGTGCTAGGGTTTACAACGACTCATAGGTAGGAGTGTTTTAAGCCAGTTTAGTTTTTGGGAAGCTGCTGTTGAGTAAAATGCCGCCGGATGCTCCGACCCCTCTCTCCCGCTAAGGATAAAATAAAACAGAAGCCTAGGCTGAGTGGTGAAAGTCCTGACCTGGCGAGCGGTGAGGCTCAGTGGGCTCGGAGGGGGGAGAAGAAAGTTTCCATAGAGTCCCAGGCCAGGATCCTCACTAGGTACTTCAGGCTGCTCTCAGGAGGAGGGCCAGCTGGAGGAGGGGCTTCAGGTGTGACTGTTCTTCCTCTCTCTTCCTGGTAGTGTCTTCCTCTCCTTCTGTTGGTAAAAGGGCTTTGAGGAGGTAGGCCTACTTCTTCTTCATAGTGGGGGCTTCTGTCAGCATTTCGAAGGCGTTCCCTAAGAAACATATGCCATCTATACTAGAAGATTTGATTACTATATGATTAGAGGTTCTATGCCCTCAGAGCGATAAGAGCCTAGGTGGAACCGAGTGTGATAGTTGGGCACAGTGTTCTGAGGCTTCAGAAGAGTCTGTGGGAGATTTCCCTCTGTATCCTGGATATGATGACACTACCTGATGATTCCACCCCTATTGCCCACCTGAGGATTTCTACTTTTCTAGAGAGTTTGCATTCTAAGTGAAGGAACACTTTATTTGACTCCAGGAAAAGGCTTAGGGACTTTAGGTTTACCCCCCAGGAGTTCCAGCTTAGCTTCCTGTCATGTGTTTTAGCCATTGGAACCTGTTTTGCTGAATGCAAGTGGTGACTCTTGGAGGCTTCTGAACTCCTGCCTCTTTGCCTATAAATCCTGTTAAGCCTGGGAATAGTATTTTAGGAACATTTGGTCAGGAATATTTGTTTAAAACAAGGGCCTAAGCCCAGAAACTATTTTAAAAGGGGCCTTGGGGTGTAGGGTGTTCCTGGGTTAAAAAATAAAGTTCCCAGGGAGTGTATAGCAAGGGCTTGATAGGTGGGAAAGCTTAGGCATGAATCTTCCACTCACTCCAATATGTCAGTTTATTGTTCACATCCCATATGCTAAAATATCAGAATTATGAAGAAATCAATTGTGTAAGCTTTGGATGATTTGGCTGGAAGTGATTGAGTTGCTGGTAAGTGTTCATTTGGTGGTTGTGATGCTGTATCCAAGTGGGTAAGCATTCTTTAAATGTGGTTTTTGCCTGTGTAGGCAAAGAAATTTAGCTGGGTAGGGCAGGGCTCAAGGTTTTTTAGGCCTAGAACAGGGAGTTCACTGCTAGCCATAAATGTAGATGTTCGAGGATTCCATTTGCTGCAGTCCCACCCTCCTCCCCCCCCTGTATTTTTTAGGGGTGGTTTGGTAGGGGTTTTATGCTTTTATATTGTATATATTGTTGTATATATTGTACATGTTTTTGCGCAGGGTTTTTGGGGACTTGTCTTTTAGGATCTGACATCTGGGGGGGCAGAAAAAAAGAGGATGGATATGGCGTCAGTCATGCGATACCCCTTACCTGCGATTTTCACGTCAGTCTACGCCCTGACCGACGACAGCCTTATACTCTGGAGTATTTCGACTGGGACGGACGGCTGACATAGTCTTTCTGGCCCAGAAATTGCAGTTTATTGGCCATTTGGACAGTTTTTCCTTCTGTTTCAACTTTCTGGTTTAAAAGCCCATGTTTGAATGGGTTTACGCACCGCACAGTGGCGCTCAGCTGAGGTAAACTATTACCCGTGCCAGAAAGTCTGCTCTTCAATTTTTCCCTTAGAATGTGCTTGTTCTTTACTTCTTTGCACTTCAGTTAGCTTAATTGACTAGCACTTTAACAGGCTTTTGTAGCATTTATTGTAGCACACTTAGGTGCTATCAGCACTAGCTGTTCCTATGCAGTAACAGCACCAGTACTTATTAGTTATGACCACCACCCCGGGTATGACTGCAGGGCAATTTCCTGTGCTTTCTCCTGCAAGCCTGATGCACTTGGGCATTCTGAGACAGTGTAGCAACTGTCTCATGTACACAGGCAACCCTCTCCTCTTATCTCCCAACACTCAAATATGTGAGAGATGCACTTATATCACTAAATTGGAAGTAGTGCACCCCCCAGCCAAGACTGGACTAGTTGGTCAAAAGAAGGTCAACACTTGCAACTCACTATATGGAACACACAGCCCTCCAAAACGCCAACCATCACAACTCATAGAAACACACCTTTGCAGAGGCTCTCAATAAAAATTTACCCAAACAACAGAGACCTCCGAGTCTGAAGTGCAGTCGACTACCATAACACAACACCAACTTCAGCACACATAGCTCACTACCAGAGTGTGCCCTTCAACCTAAGCCCTTAATGCAAAACACTTTGCCCAATGTACTAATCATAGGAGACTCAGTTGTGAGGCACACAGATGTCCCACTCACAAGGTTGAGCAAGGAGAAGGTGACAGTCAGTTGTCTATCAGGTGCCAGGATCCACCACATAACACATGCACTCAGGTCACTCCACAACAAGTACAAATATGACTCAGTCATTGTCCATGTGGGTATGAATGACCTGAGACGCACCTGCCTGGACTACATGAAAAGAGATGTGATGGAACTCTCGGATTATGTGGCTCAGGCAGGTATGACCCTAGCCCTGAGCAGTATTCTACTGTCACCCGGAATGATACCACAGTATGAGCAGAAAATTATTGACTTTAACAATTGGCTAAGTTTCTGGTGTCATTCTAAGGGGATCCAGTGTCTGTCTGCCTGCAATGACATGATCGTCACACCTCAATGCTTTGCCAGAAATGGCCTGCATTTGTCACCCCTGGGATTCTGGCTACTGGCTAAGGCTCTTGCCACCCCTATGGTGCCTTTTTAGGCAGTGTTCCAAAGACCAAAATTCCACTGTAACTGCTACAAGCAAATGCAATCTGAGTGTCATGCTTCTCAATGCTAGAAGTCTAAATCTCAAGATGCACTCATTCCAAGCTCTCCTCAAAATGGAAAATGTCGACATCTGTGCTGTAATAGAGACCTGGTGTAAAGAGACAGAAAGCACCCCTGCACTCCTGGACTACAACTCATTCCATAACTTTCGGCCCTAGAATATGGCCAGAAGCTCCAAAGGTGGTGCTATCTCCATATTCATAAAGAATACACGCACCTCCAGACTGGTAGCCCAGCATAATGCATCTGAGATACTTCAGGTACAATTAACACTAGGTAAGATGGCGATACAAGTCATAGCCTGCTACAGAACCCCAACCATGTCCCTTGACTGTCACTCCAACTTCCTAAGCACCCTGGAATCTATAAAAGTCCAGCCCAATACTCTCGTACTGGGTGACTTCAACTACCCTTCCATCTACTGGGAAAACTATTCTAGTATCAATGTACAGGCCCAATGCTTCCTGGAACTTATCAGTTCCAATGTCCTGGACCAGCTTATTCTGACCCCCACTAGAGGAAGCAGCATCCTCGACCTGGTTATCACCAACATGGGAGACCATTGCTCCATACCTATAGTTAACTCCTCCCTGGTTAAAACACGACCACAAACTGATCACCATGGAAATCTCCATCTCACCCACACCCCCCACTAAGGTGACCACCCTGAAAAACTTCTCCAAAGCTGACTTTGGGCTCCTAAAAGCAGAGGTGGCTAACTTCTCGGCAACCATACCAATGGAAAATAGCTGCATGACTGACGAATCATACACCAGTGCATTGTACGAACACGTACACAAATGCATGGATCTCGCCATACCAAATAGAACTGACAAATAGCAAGATCCACAATGTAGCTTCTTCAGAGGATTTTAGAAGCACCAACAACATACACATTTTTATAAAGGTGTTACTGATTGTGTAATTGCATAATTGCATAATTACATCACTTCCTAATACTGTTTCTACACAATAGAGCTTTATATATATAAAATAAATAAAAATGACCCATAATCTCTCTATTGAAATACTAACAAAAAAACGTAGTTAAAAAATACATATCCGTTGACAAGGACTCTTATAAAATTATACGACAATGTAAAAACTTTTACGCTTAGAAATATTCTGTAGGAGAAATCAACTCCTTTTTAAGTAAATAGTTGTTAACAGCAGCAAAGGCAGTCACTTGGCAAGGTTTTTTTAAAAACACAAAAGCTAACTAAGCCAAAAATAGTGTGCATGCATGTGTATACGAGATTACATTAGTGGACCTCGCATACTAACATGTGTAAAGGAAAATCATGTACAAGTGCGTAAAAAACACGTGTGCATGTCAACAGAATAAACTATTTGCAATAGGGGCCCTCAAGCAAGGAATAAATATGTCCTGACATTGACACATAACAATACTTAACATCTTAAGACATTACTTTGTGCAAAAAGCTACCAACCTAAGAGACTTTAAATAAAGCCTAAAAGTGTGTATATGTATCATTTAAGAATACATATTCTACACTCAATAAAAAGGAATGTGTTAAAACTCAGGATAATAAAATTGTGATTAACAATATATGTTTAACAACACTTCACATCCCTTAATAAAAATGGAAAGTAAAACATAATACAGAATGTACTAGAATAAAATAAATCAAAGCAAAAGTAAGCCACAGTAACTATAAGTTAGAAGTATAAATCAACCATAAAATAAATAAAGAAAGTTGAAAGTGTATTAAAAACATATGTATATACCAAATAGAACCAAAATCCTCTCCTGCAAAAAAAGAAAGCCAATCTGGTGGTCCCCAGCCATCAATAAACTCTACAACAGAAGGAAGAAACTGTTGCAGAAAAAAAATGAAATCACAAGACTGGAAAAACTCCTTTACCAGACTCAACTAAAATTTGAGATCCCTTATCAAATTCTCTGAAGCCAGCTATGAAGGCAGAATTGCGGCTGACACCAAAATCAACCACAAAACCTTCTATAGCTATATCAAGAACCTTCAAGGCAATACCCAGATTTGCTCCAAGTTATTGTACAGCGGTACCTCCTATACCAAGCCAATAGATATAGCCAACATACTGGCCAACAGATTCAGTGCAACATTACCCCCCCCAAAGGCCCTATCTCAATACCAGAAGAAAGCCTGGTACGCATCATTTCTGTGGCACAGGTAAAAGCTGTATTGTCCAAAGCCAAGAATACAGTGTCCATGGGACCTGATAGCATCCCTGTCTGCATCCTACATGAACTACAGAACAAACTGGCACCACACCTATGTGCCTTGTTCAGTCACAGCCTTACCTCAGGCTTTGTCCCTAATGAATGGCACACTGCTGCAGTCATCCCTCTCCACAAAGGGAGAGCAACTACAGACCCTGGGAACTACTGCCACATTAGCCTGGCGAGTCTGGTATGCAAAGCTATGGAGCGCATCATCATGGACCTGCTCAACAAAGATATAGGCAGTCTCGAAACTCTTACCCCACACAGTTTGGCTTTGTCAAGGGGAGATCCTTCCTGCTGAACCTGGTTGACTTCTTTGAGGCAGTCACCAAGGCTGTTGATGAGGGTAAGGCAGTGCATACAGCCTACCTCGACCTGGCCAAGGCCTTTGATACCATTCCCCACTCAGGTATCATTGATAAACTCACCAAACTAGGCATCAATCCTTACATCACAAGGTGGGTTGCAAACTGGCTAACAGACAGAACCTACAGGGTGAAAGCTGCAGACTCCAAGTTACACTGTTGACCAGTCACTAGTGGAGTCCCACAAGTCTTGGTCCTGGGCCCTCTCCTGTTTGCCATCTACTTCTCAGAAGTCCAGGCCAACACAGAGGGACTCTGGCTGACCAATTTTGCTGATGACTGCAAGTTAGGAGTCATTTTCAACTCCCCAAGTGATGCAGGCATCCTACAAAAGGGCCTCTCTGAGACCAATGACTGGTGTCAGAACCATGGCCTTAAGCTTAACGCCAAAAAATGTGTTATCATTCCCATTGGAAAAAACCCAGCTCCCATGAATTACCACGTCAATGGGAGCCCACTAAACACTTAAGGGGCCATAAGAGATCTGGGCAGCCAGGTCACCAGCCACCTCACCTTCGACCACCATGTTACCATGGTGGTCAGAAAGGCCTTCTACGTGGCACATCTTATAACTAAAGGGTTTGCATCCAGAAAGAAAGAGGTCATCATCCATCCCTCATTAGACCAATCATCGAATATAATGTCCCATTTGGCATGTACCTGACCAGACACCTACAACAGCTGGAAAGGCCACAAAAGTACCTCGCAAAATGGATCCTAGGCCTTAAACACATGTCCTACATGGACAGACTCAAGCAACCTCAGCTGATCTCAGTTTCTTATCGTCTCTACTCAGAGGTGATCTCTGCTTGACTTACAAAGCCATGTCTGACCCAGCCCTATTTGAAATGCTGCACCTAAAGAAATCCCAATCGCCCCATGCCACACGATTCAGAGACCACAGCCTCACTACCACAATCAACAGAATATGCTGGAGGGACAGGTTCATCCCAAAGACTGCCCATACTCTGGAATAAGCTTCCCATTCTTGTCAAGCAGAGCACCTCGGTGGCCCTGTTCAAGAGAAATCTCGACAAGTGGATGGGTAACAGAAATTTCACCTCAGGGGTCACTCCAGATGCCCTACTGGATAGAGGCACTGTAAACTAACATCGGGTGGCACGGTGTTAGGGAAGATTTTTTGGGCTAGGCTTGTATAGGTTCCAGGGCCATTAGCCTAGTACACACCTATGAACTATCTTCTTAATCTGCCCTTCCTACCCTGGCAGGCTTTTAATCCTTCCCAAAAAACGGAACTTCCTGTCTTTCAAGAGATTCCCATCATCTGCCAGGTCAGACTTCTCTTTTACCTACCTGTCTTTCTGCATCTGCTAACTCTTGGGTTGTAGAAGCAGTCCTTCTTCTTCAGGTGGGAGAAGAGTTTTATTCAAGACAGCTTCTAGTGCCAAAGAAAGAAGCCTCATGAAGACCAAGTTCTGGACCCTTCCTTTCTAAGCCAGTTTGCGATAGTGCCCAAGTTCAAAATATTATCTTTTCACAACCTGTTACTTTTCATTCCCCATTTAAGTTTTCTTATAACCTTAGATTTAAAATATGCTTATCGTCACATTCTTATAGCTGTAGGTTTGAGATGTTTCTTAAGGTTTTGTGTGTCACACTCTCAGTTCTGTGCATTAACCTCTAGATTATCCATTGATGCAAGGGTGCTTACATAATGTTTACCTGCAGTGGTAGCATACTGCAGACTGCAAGGTGTTCACATTTTCCTTATTTAGGTGCTATACTTATCTTTGCAGTCTTTTTTCAAAGTGTCAGGAATATTTCACTTGGACAACAGATCTCCTGCACAAACTGGAGTTCTAGAAGAACATTCAAAAGTTTAACTCCTCATGATTGTTTTTCTGAGGTGTCTCCTAGACACCTCAGTTCTAAGAGCTTTTCTTCAGAGGCAAAAGTAGATCAGTACTAGATCTATACTTGAGTATTTTTCAATTCAGACAACTGTCTCAGTAAGGGAATTTTTCAGGATTCTAGGTTTCATGGCATCTCTGATTCTCATGATTCCTCTGGCAAGACTCTATGTGAGAAAAGTTCAGTGGTACCTGAAGTCTGTATGGCTCCAACATCAGCATCCTCTGACATTCCAGATTCCAGTTTTGTGGCTTATGAGAAGGGAGAGTCTTTGGTGGAGAGAACAGTTTTATCTGAATCTATGCCTGCCATTTTCCCTTCCAAATCCAGCACAGTCTGTAACAACAGTAGCCTCAGACTTTGCTAGGGGAGCAGTGTCTATGTGGATAAAAGTGCAGGGTCTTTGGAGCAGAAAAGACAGATCAAGATGTATACATTTAAACGAGGTCTTTGCAGTTATAACTCTTTCAGCACAGTTAGTTATCTGTGGGTCCCAGGACTGTTACAAGTGTTTACAGCCAACACCACAGTGATGTGGTACTGTGCGGACTAGCCATGGTAGCCTGGTATAAGAATTGAATGGGCTGTTAAATGCTGAAATGAACTGGAAATAACAAATAAACTGGATTGAGGCTGGAAAAAATGTCTTTATATGTTAATTACCCAGAACTGTGTTGAACAGGTACCAGTCTCTCCTTTGTATGCCAAATATTCTTGTACCTTTCAGAATAAGTCTGCATTCAGTTAAGAATGTTTTATGTACAGTGAAGATACTGTCTCCATTAACAGTGCTGATAAACTGAAACAGACTGAATTATAATGTCAGTAGCTGCTGCACTCATTACATTATCTGGAAATTTTGTACTCAGAATGTCAAATCTTACTGCCTTCAATTACAGTGCTGATAAACTGAAATAGACTGAATTATAATGTCCATAGATTCTGCACTCATTATACTCAGAATTATTCCTTTCCTCCTGAATTTTTTTGTTTTTCTTTTGGCTTTTCCCGGTTAGGGGTCGCCACAGTGGAACTCCAGTCTGCTAATAATTGGCAGTAGATTTTTATGGTGCCGAGGCGCCAGCCCGACGCCCAACATTCAACGAAGGCACGCCCATTCACGCATGCCTTTCGAACGCCATTCGACTGTGGGGAGGACATGCATACTCCACACAGAAGGTGCTCCAGCCAAGAATCGAACGGAAGAACCTCTTGCTGTGAGGCGACAATGCTACTGCTGCACCACCATTCTGGAATGCCGGATAGTTGATCTGACTTCCACACTCACTCTCAAATTTATGTACCAAATTTCTATGCACTGCACTGCAATTACTTTCTGCTTATCAGTCCAAACTAACTAACTTCTGTGTCTGAAGTACATCTCCTAATAATATGAGAACCTTGTAACTTTCCTATAAGTTTTACATGCCTCTTTAACCTTGGTTCACAAACACATGTTTGTACTTAATGTACAAACATTATTTTAACACATATTATTCTTATCAGTATCCTTGACTGAAGGTTGCTGAAACATTCCTTTCTACTGAATCTGCATGTAAAATGTAGAATGAAATACATCTGCTTTAATATGGCTGCATTTCTAAGCCCATGAACAAACATTTAAGTGAAACCTAATCTTAAACCCAGCATATAGCTTTTCAGCACAACCTCACTCTACAGGTGTCTTACATATTATCAGAGCAAAGTTTTGTGGCAGACGAGCAACACAGGACCAGGGCAGACCCTCAAGAATGCAAACTGAATCAGGGGATCTTCCAGGAATCGCTTCAGCTGTGGAGAACTCATCAGATAGATTTTTTTTTGCTCCAGTCACAACAGTCAGTTGGCAAAATTCTGCTCCAGGACTCAATGCAAGAAGGCCTGGAAAACATGATTTTTTTTTCTTTTCCTTGGACAGGAATGTTATGCTTTTCCATCCTTTCCAATAATATATACGACTCTCCAAAGATCATTGTGGTGACTCCCTTCTTACCTAGGCAGCAGAGGTTCTCCCTTCTGTAGGAATTGGCCAATTACCACAAGCCTCCAGGCAGTCTAGACCTACTCACACAAGACAGGGGATGTTTGATACAGCCCAGCTCCAAACAACTGCAAGTAGCTGCCTGGATGGTATAGCCTTAATACATTTCAGCACCTATTTTCACAGGACATCCAGCAGGTGTTATAGGAAGTAACAAAACCTGCTACTAGAAAATCATATATTAATAAATGGAAAAGTTGTTGTAGTCGGTGCCAAAACAAAAATAAGGTCCCTTTTAAGGCTAATGTTTATCTGGTTCTACATTATTTGTGTTGCTTGTCTTACTCCTTGGTAAGGGTACATTTATAAATCATGTCAGCATTACTGCCTATGGAGCCCTCTCTTTCAGTACAGTGTCAGGTGGAAATGTTTCTGAAAGAGGTGTTGAATACCAAGCCTCTTAGCAAACCGGTGACTCCTCCTTGGGATCTTAATTTTGTCTTAGAAACATTAACTGTTGTTCCATTTGAACCAGTTCTTCAGGCTGACTTGAGGTTCTTAACTTGGAAACCATGATGCTGATTGCTCTGACTTCTGCAAGAAACGTATCTGAGTTACAAGCTGTTATGGTAGGTCAACCTTATCTCATTTTCTACAAAAGATAGGGTTTAAGAACTAATCCTTCACTTATGTCTAAAGTGGTATCTAAGTTTACTTCGAGCTAAGATCTACCTCTCTGTCTTCTTTACAGAACATCAACATAAGATAGAAAGGATACTCTATACTTTGGAAGTCCGCAGACAAAGCAGAATTTACCTTGACAGACCTAAATCTTTTAGGAAATCTGTTCAGTTCATTTGTTGTGAAGGTAAAAAGAAAGAACAACCTGTGCCAATGTAGACTATTTCCAGGTGGTTGTCTCATACTATTACTTTTTGTTATACCCCTCATAGCAAGGCAGTTCCAAGCAGGGTCATTACTCATTCTACTAGGGTCTTTTCTTCATCTAGGGGTTTTTGGAAAGGGTTGGAGTCCAGAATCTTCTCGAAGCAGCAACTTGTCTAATGTACGTACTTTTCAAAGCACTACAAACTAGATACCTTCTCCAGGTCTAGGCCATGGTTTGCTAGGACCATACTCCAGGGGCTCCTGGACCTTCATCCATCTTTCCCCCAGTCAGTATAAGCTAAGATAGTTTACCCATATAGGTAAGGCTACTGCAGCACTGTTCAATTTGATGAACATTATAGGTAAAGAATGTGGTTGCAGCTGACATTTTGGGGCAGTTCTATCTGGAGGGCTAAACTTCATTTTTTGAAGATGTACATAGTTTTGTGTGTTTGTTCTAAGTAAATATGGGATGGGGTGTTCTGAAAATGAATTTAGGTTTTTGTTTGAGGGTTTTCATTAAAACAAAAAGTCTTGAAAAATGTAACATAGCTTCAGCTGGAGATGAGAAGGAACAACTGTATAAAAAATCAGCCTGCCAAATATTATTGTGTGATTCATAAGACAAAAGCTGGAAATACACATTAAGAAAAAAAATGTAATGCTTATTTGGTGGGGCCAGTAGCTTTTTATCATAATGGCTACACTGTCCATAATATCTTAGAACATAAATGACCTTACAGGTATAGAGAAAAAGGAACTATTGAATTAACTTAAGAAACGCTAAGTGCAAATAGTAATGCTGCTGGAGACACGTTTGTAAAGAAATGAGCATGTGAATTTGACAAAGAAAGGATTTCATGATGGATATTTAGCAGAATAGCAGGGGCAAAGAAAAAGGGGAGTAATAATACTGATTGCTAGATGGGCTCAAAGGAATATAATGGTAAATGTGTGGTAGTAAGGGGCTATTTGCAAGGGAGGCAGATTACCTTGGCATAAATTTATATTCCACCAAAACGCTGTTATGAACCTTAAGGAAATTTTGGGAGAAATAATGAGCTTTCAGCAGGAAATATTACTTATAAGTGGAGACTGGAACTTGATTTGCAATAGTGAAGCTGTATCAGGGGAACCTAGAAAGGAAAATTTAGAAAAATAGGGTAGATTTTTGAAGAAATTTATGAAACTGTATGGAATACATGAATTCAGCATTAAGAACTCAGAATTTACATATTATTCCCCAAGGTAGAGTAACTGGGCTAGACTGGCTAGAAATTATATGTCACAGGAACATGTGCATTTAGTTGAAAGCTTTGATACATATCCAATAACTGCTTTAGATCATGTAGTGATAAAAACTATGGTAAAATTGCAGTGTAATGAAGTAAAAATGAAACACTGGTGCTTTCTCATCTACGTTTTGAAAAGAGAGGAATTTAAGAAATGAGTAATGGAAATTATTCATCAGCTATTAGAGAAAATAGACATTTCTTCAGAAGTGATAGCTAGTGAGATAAAATGAATAATAAAGTGTAAAATATGGTAGAAATAAATGAAAAAGGTATGGTCAAGAAGTAATAGGAATTATTTAGAGGGTCTGATAAAGTTTAAAGTATTGCAAATGAGTGCAACTGCAGAGTGCTAAAGAGAAAATGAGGGAGTATTTGAGTAATATGCATGAGTATAGAAAGATTACTGTTAAGCAACTATTTCTGATAACTCCAGAGTACAAAAAAATTTAGCACAGTGACTTAGGATCATAAACTAGAAAGGGTTGTTGCCAAACTTGGGGAGCTTATAACTAGAGAAAATAACCAGAGATCCTTCAGAGGTATTAAGAGATATTTCTAGAATTTTTATGAAAATTTGTATAAAGCAGATAAATGTGGTAATCAAGAAAGAGCACAAAAGGAAATATTTATGGAAAACTTAAATATGCCAAGGTTAGAGGTAGATGAGACTCGACAATTAATAGTTAAAATAGCAGATGAGATAAAAATAGTGATGTATAATCAATCTGCCCAAGAGCCTCCAGGAACAGTTGACATTCCTGTGGACGTTTGGGAGTTAGGAGGAAAGAAAGTGATAAAGATCTGAAAGATTTTGTTTAACAGTATTTTAAAATTAGAGGAAGCACCAATATCTTGGAAGAAAGCTTGTGGTGGCTGTATTACCCAAAGACAGTAAAGACCCATCAGACCCAGCTTCATATAGATCCATTTCAATTTTAAAGCATGATTATAAAGTTTTCTTGTCTATACTAGCTAAAGGAATGGCAAAGTTGTTGCCAAAATTGATAGATATGGGTCAATGTGGTTTTGTGAAGGGTAAGCAAACATTTGATAATCATCCAGAATGTAAGAAAGTACCTCTGTTGTTGGTGGGTCTTGATGTAGAGAAAGCATTCGACAGAGTAAGCTGGGATTTTATGACTAGGCAATGGACGCATTTGCTTTCCAGGATACAATAATAAGGTTAATTAGTATGATATTTGAAGGATAAGAGGCAAGAATTAAAGAGGGAAGGCTCCTCTATCGTAAGTTACATTTGAACAGAGAAACTAGGCAGGCGTGTCCTCTTTCCCCTTTGATGTTTGCATTATATTTACAGCCATTTGCAAAGAAAATAAGGAACTCAAAACATAATTCAAGAATATAATTAGTATGGTAATCAGGAAAAGTTGGCTTTATTTGCTGATGATAATATTTTATACCTGATAAATTCAGAAAAGGACTTCTAGGTGTTGTGGAACATTTTCAGACAGTGTCAGTTCTTTTCGGGATATAAAGATGAACAAAGGTTATAGTTGTAAATTGTGTACCCACACATGAATTGGTTCAGCAGTAACCATACTTATAGGGACATGATAAGATGAAGTATTTAGAACTATGGTTTAAAAAAGCTTCTGCTGTGGCAGTTAAGAATATTTGGGAAGAGACTAAACAAAAGATAATGCAAACGCTGAGAAACTGGAAGCTCTTATTTATGTATTTAGATGGTAAGATCCAACCAGTGAAAATGTTTTTAGTCTCTCTCTTTTTTATATGGCTCAGACATGTTTTTATCAACCAGAGAAGAAGAAGTCAATAGTAATTAATAATGAATTGAAGTAATGTATCTGGGAGGGGAAGAAGACAAGAGTTAAGTGGTATAAGTTGAGCCTTCTAGTAGAACAAGATGGTTTAGGATAACCTGGTTTGAACGGATATTTTAGAGTTACACAGTTAAGGCTCATATGTAACAAAAGTATATATGTATAATTATATTTATAATTTTAATTATAATAATAAAATATAATTCAAAATGGAAATAGATGATGATGAATCAGGGAGGAAGTTAAAAAATAGAGAGTGGGGTTTTGGATGCAGATCCTTAAGGAGTATAATAATAACAACCATATGGAATATTATATTCAGTAAGTAGAAGAAAGTATTCTAAGATCTAAGCCAACACAAGAATGGGAAAAAAATATTTTGCCACTAGGGATAACAGCAAGTAGGGGTAAAGAAAATATGCAAGAAAGGGGTAGAATTGAAAGGAACCAAGGCACTGGGTGCAAATAACTACAGAGGAAAAGGTAACAGGGTGGAAGTAGGCCAAGAAGGCATTTGGATTGCAGGCTAGAGGTTGCTTTCCCTACCAGAGATTGATATCACAGTATAGGCAAAGAGAAAAGGATAGGGAAACCCAAAGTAAAATACTTGCTCTGGTATTGTCTTTAGTTGAATCTAGAACAGAAGCTGCTGTTAACAAATTGATAATTAGTAAGTCATATAAATTATACAACAACCCCTCCCCATTAATATTCAAAAATGTGCATGCTGATTGGTCAGCGTGCACATTGTAAATCGAGTTATAGCAATGGAAAAAGGTCCGGTTGCCCGGACTTTTTCCATTACTATAATTCTTTTTTTACAGCAATGGAGAACGCAAGATCTCCGTTGCTTCACACTGTCTCGCTATGTTAAACGAGTTTAACATAGCGAGACAGCTTTAAAAAAGCAACGGAGATTCTCAGTTGCTTTTTTTAAAGCTGTCTTGCTATGTTAAACTCTTTTAACATAGCAAGACTGTTTGTAAAAAGCAACGGAGATCTTGCTTTCTCCATAGCTTTTTTCAAAACTGTCTCGCTATGTTAAATGGGTTTAACATAGCGAGACAGCTTTAAAAAAGCAACGGAGATTCTCCACTGCTTTTTTAAAGCTGTCTCGCTATGTTAAACCCATGTAACATAGCGAAACAGTTTGTAAAAAACAACAGAGATCTTGCTTTCTCCGTTGCTTTTGCCCACAGCTCTGATGTACTGCGTAGGCATACACATGCACAGTACATCAGAACTGCCGCAGAATACTGGACAGCTGTGGAAGGGCAGCAAGGAGGCATTATACAATGCCATTATTTAAGAAAAGTAATCTTTTTTTTCTTAAATAATGTCATTAATAATAATAACCACTTCTGGGTGTGGGTAATGCTGGATTTACCCATGGTTGTCTTTGTTTGGCCACTCGGGCTTCGCCCTCGTGACCAAACCACACCAACCGTGGGTAAATCCAGCATTACCCACACCCAGGCATGGGTTATTGCTATAATATTGCATGTTAACTATAAGAATCATAAGAGGAGTTTAGAAAATATTGGAAAGCAAGACTAGAAAAGCAATTTACAAAGGAACAATAGTTGGACATATGTAGGTCTCCCAAGTATGCAACAAAGTCCAGAAGGTTTAGGATTTTTGTTTGAAAGTGTTTGCATTTGTATTTTACACCCCGACTTTGTAGAATTTTTTTCTTCAGGTAGATATGAAAAGTTGGGGAAGAAAGAGGTAACTGGGAAAATATGCTTTGGGAATGTAGTAAGTTAGCAGATTTTGAAAATTCACCACAGAGTACTGTCAGAAATATTGGTGAGCAAATCGCTGCAACTAAGGCAATGACTCTTTTGAGCTGGGACTCATGATCTGAATTGCCTAGACTTGGTAAAGTCTTATTAAGTTATTTCTGCTGGTTGCAAAAAAAAAAAAAAAAAAAAACTAGAAAATGGAAATCAGATTCAAAACCAACTGTATTTGAAGTATTGAATATAAGAGAAAAAAAGAACTGGATGTGGGATCCTTAGAACAGGGAAGAAACAAATTACATACATTGTGGGGAGAATACATGCAGAATAATGTTCAGGAGGAGTGAAGTTTAAGGGAAGGCAGGAATTGAGCAATTTATGTAATTCTGGACTAATGATAGTTATAAAGAAAGAAAAGATAATGTTATTTATAATGTAGGTAAATGAGAAAAAGTTAATACAGTTTGTTTTATTTTTCTGTTAATATACGTTTGCCAATGTCTTAAGTGATAATTTAATAAAGGTGTTTAAAAATATTTGATGAACATTGAACAGTTATGTAAGTAAACTTACCGTAAGAGTAGATGTTCGAATGATCACTACTGGAATAGCCACTTGCTCCCTCCGCGCACCCCCCCCCACACACACTTTTTGTATATTTTTCTTGCCAGAGTGAAGACTTTTTCTTGTTTCCTAGCACTGACCTTTTCAAGGCTCTATACTCCTGCTGTCAGTTGGCATGAATCCTCTGAAGGCATTGGCTCAAACCACTCTTTTTCTTCAGCTCAGCTTAGCTCAATCTGATTAACAGTTTAGTTATGAGGAAGGTGCCCTTTTAAGCTTCGGAAGCTAGTCGGTTGTTATGTCCTTAGCAGGCTATAACTGTTATAGCTAAGGCTACTGGAGCTGTGATCATTCGAACACCTACTGTTTGCTAAGTTTACTTACAAAATTGTACTACCCTCACGATAAGGGAAGAGTGAAAATGAAATTGTAGTATTACCCATTTTAACAAATTACCCGCGGTGGTGGTGCTGCGGTAGCGTTGTCGCCTCACAGTAAGACGCTGTCTGGTTCGATTCTCAGTTAGAGCGTCTTCTGCGTGGAGACATGCGTGAATGGGCATACCTTCATTGAAGGTTGTGCATCAGGGCTGGTAACTCGG